>NC_039367.1:2873262-2903419 GCF_003573695.1 Papaver somniferum
TGGTCGGAAGTGGCGGCGGTGCTTATTGGTGGTTGTTTATTTCTTATTGGGGGTGACAATATAATAAGAATTAAAGTGTGGTTGATTTTTGTTTTTGTTGGGGTGATTTAAACTAGAAGGGTAATATAGACAGTTTATATTAAATGGGGTTTTTGTGAACAATTTGTTTTGTTGGAGTTTTTGTATATGGATAGTGATACCTTTGGGGTTATAACTCGCGGACCATATCATAATTGTTTATATCTTATGTCTGGTACTTTTGGAAACGGGATTTGTGAAAACAATTAATATGAAGGACACATGCCAACATCTTACTTGTCCCCCTGCCCCCATCCAAAAATGCCCCCATCAAAAAAATTCTCCTTAGAATATGAGATATTACCTATACATACCTAGTGATTTGGTAATTTTAGGACAAAGGGGAGACAAATTTATGGCATAATGTTCGAAAATTGGTAAATGATATGAATTCGCTTTCTTCCCTTAACTACTGATAGCTAATTAAGAAAGAAAAATATGAAAAGTTGATGCTTTCCCAGACTAAATGGTCCGTGAAAGCTCGATACTGTAAACAAATTCAAGAGTTAGCTAGTATAAAAATAGTTAACTAATGCAAAATGATTAGATAACTTTTAAAAAACAAATCAAACCCTTCAATAATATGTTTATCGTATGGGAAATTCATATAGATAGTAGCAAAATGTAATAATCGACATCAAATACAGTTAAAGAAACGTAAATTTTTTTTGGCGGCTATCCAATTTTAGTTTTCGCCTATCAATACTTAGATTTGTCCACGCTGAACAAAAATTCTAGCTGCGACCCTGACATGCATGTCCATGTATATCTAATTTTCTACTCATGTTTTATCTCGAGCTTTGTAATTGTAATTTGTATTTGGTAATAATTTTTATGGAAACAACCAATTATATGATCGATGGGTTAACTTATGTAAGATCATTGACCAAAAATTAAATTCCAGTAGAGCTTGTGTTTGGCACCCGGCAAAAGGATGATTTTTCCATTTTATGGAATTTTTTTTTCTTTTTTCGATAAGCTTTTCATCATATAGATTGTATTTAATCATAGTGTTACAAAATCAGATCTTCAGATTAAATCATCAATCAATCTGCAGTCAACTATAGTGTGTTACACAAAAGAATTAATTCGATCTCGACACATACTCGTATTTGAAATATTTATATAATATGAAAAAGTCGTTAAATATATACAACCACCAACATCTTGGTGGTTGGTTAGATTTTGATAACTTTTTTTTTTGATATTTTTTCCAAGAGTTCAAAAAGTCTTATCAATATTTCATATTATCTCATTTGAAACTCCATAACTATAAGCTACGACTGCAGTGTGTGGTGCATTCAAGTCATTTAATTGGCCAACTGGAAAGATATATAGTGAGAGTGTGTGGTGTTGGAATGTTTTTGATACGTAGGAGTATTTGTTTTTAACAATTAAGCCACGAGTGAAGGAAGATGCTGCATCACTTATACGTTGGCATAGAAGAAATTTTGACAATTCGTATGTGAAATTTGTTTATTTTTTATTCCTTCAAAAAAAAAATCCATGTTCATAATAAGTCAAATAACGTAGAATTTAAGACATTTCGAATAGAAAATCAAATCAAAGAAATTTATAACAGTTTACATCATTCATTTATAAACTTTCTTAACCAAAAACTGTTGCCCGCAATATAAAAATCATGTAGGTGATAAGTTTCGAACTTAACTGATATTATTACCCACATACGGTTTCTCTGACGGTCTTTTATAACTGAAATATCCAATATTTAGTCTTCGGGTTTCAAATTTTGTAATCATCGGCATCCAGACATACGGTTTACGAGTGTTGGGAGAGACGGTCTCCAATATTAGGATTTCTTGTATCTATATAAATAGAGGCGTGATCTTTTATATTCTACATACTAGTGAATAAGATTTTCTCACCTTTTTCTTTCCCTCTACTTTGTATTTCCTTCTATCCATGGAAACATTGAAGATTAACTAACTCTCTCTTTTGGTTTGACTTTTTTCTCCTTATTTAGTTTATTGAAAGTATTCTAATATATCGGTTTTATTGAAGATTTCTATGGTACACAAATCATATGGAAAGAGTTTGTATGTGATCTCGAATCACGGCATCAGGCAGATCAAAACGAACGGTGGACGTTGTGAACATGATTATATTGTTTGTCTTTTTGTTTCATTATCTCAACAAGTTTTTTTAAAATTTTGTTTTGATTTGATTATGTATAGCATCTTTCTCTTTTGGCATAAACTGTGTCCGACGTGTATACACATACACGGTGATAGTGGTGGAGTGAACGAGTTATTCCACCATCAACATTTAAGAAGGTGTATTTGCTTTAGAACGGTTTTTTTCGGGTGACTATTCCTTTTTTCGGTGGGGGATTATTTTGGATGGATAGTGGAAGTAAATTTGGATCATCCCTTATCCTAAGTTTTTGTTAATACCAAAAAAGTCCTTAAAACTTAAATTAGTGTTAGTGTAATGATTTCTTAGTGTTAGTGTAATGATTTCTTAGTGATTAGTGGGTTAATAATATGATAGATTTGTTAGAATCAGAATTATTGAGAGAAAGAAGAAGAAGAAAAGATGAACAAAAAGAGGGGTGAACCCAAACTCAATGTGACGAGCCAAATGATGGATTTTATCAACCACAACCAGAAGATGAAGTTATGGGTATTCATGTATTGCTCAAATTTAGTTAATGTAGCTTGAATTGTGCAAAAAATTGCCAAAATCGAAAATTTCAGGAATAAAGTTCGGCTAGGTCAAAGTGGTTCAGTTACCTAACCTTCCTTGCGACGTAACCGAACTGTTTTGTATATACATTTCGGTTACTTGATTAAGAAAACGCAGGTAACCGAACTCAATTTTAATGGAGGTTTTTTAGAGTTCGGTTATGTATTTCCAGAAAACGTTGTCGAACTATTTGTTAAAGAGTATACAGATAATAGTTCGGCTAGATCGTATATAAGCTTAGGTAACCGAATATCATGTTCGGCTATCAGAGTAATTTTACGAGGTTGCCGAACTTAATAAACGTAAACTAAACATATAAGTAATACACAAACCACTCTAAATCAAACTTAACAATGCATTTTTGTGATTTTTGAATGAAGAGAATGAGTCTTTCAACTTGTGGACAAAGAAAAATTTGAGTCCACAGAAAGTATTTCGGCAAGGTACCTATATTTTATTAATGTAGGTTGAATTGTGCAAAAATTTGGCCAAACTCAAAATTTCTGGAAAAACTTCGGTTACGTCAACCTAGTTCTGTAACCAACTTTAGCTTGCGAGGTAACCGAACTGTTCTTAATGTGTAGTTCGGTTACTAAATTTAGCACACCCAGGTAAGCGAACTACATGTTAATGGTGGTTTTTTAGAGTTCGGTTATGCAATCCCCAGAACATGTAGCCGAACTATTTTTATGGAGTTTACAGTGCATAGTTCGGTTTAGTCGATATCAATACCTTTGTTACCGAACTTTATGTTCGGTAATGTCGCAGAATATATGTATATTCGTTTCTAAACGAACTGTTGAGTTCGGTTTTGTCGAGTTTTTCAGTTTCATGGACGAACTTTCACAAAGAAAATCTAAATACAGAGTTCGGTAAGACCCAAATATATTGCTGGAAATTACATAACCGAACTGTTCAGATTTGTAACAATAGTTGTTCAGATTTTATGGCCCCAACAACATATTTCGATGTAGCTATTTTTCTTCACCTGAACAACCTTGTTTACAAACTATTTCAACAGTTCGGTTACCCAGTGAAATTATCGACAAAACCGAACTCATTCTTTCAAAGGAAATATAAAGTTCGGTTACGAGAAATTTTTTTGCGAGCAAACCGAACTGTTCTTATTTTGTAAGTTCGGTAAACAGATATTGGCCTAAGAGTTGCGAGCACACCGAACTGTTCTTATTTTGGAAGTTCCGTTACCAGTTCTAGGGTTAGAAAAAAAGTTCTCCTAACCGAAATATCTACTGTAACTGCTATTTTCAATGGGTTTTGATGATTTCTGTCGATTTGTTCAACAAATAACGAATTGAAAAGAATGGGTATATTATAATTTAACGAATGACAAGTAATGGGTTTGTTATAATTTTGATTTTGATTTTGTTTTGTTAATGATTTAAATTAAGCTATATATAGAGGTGGTTGCGGTGGTGGTTCGAGGTGGGTGGTGGTGGTAGGTGGTGGTGAGCGGCGGTGGTGATGAGAGGAGGTGGTTATATATATATAGGTGGTGGTGATGGGAGGAGGTGATTATATATATAGGTGAATGGTAGGTTAGTCATTTCCACATTTTAGAACACCCCTTATAAGTATAGGGTAGACATTTGTATCACAAAGTAGTCCCCCACTTTTTTTGAGTAGTCCCCAAAAGTTCTTGCTTTACTTCTCTTATCGGTGTACCACGTATCACCGTCTACTCCCTTCTGATGGATTTTATACATCCTCATATCCAACAGTATAACTAAAATCTTTTGGAAACCTTACCAAGATATGGTCTATGCTTATGGGATCGATGTAGGTGATCGATTATTTTTATTTTTTTTGGAATAAATTGATTTTCTTTTCTTCTCTCATCTTTTAACGGAGAATAGAAAAAATAAATAATTCATTGAAAGATGCTCTACAGTTTCAATTCCTTTTATGAAATTTTTATCACCAAAAGTTGGTACTGGCGTAGATTTTAATACCTTTACGGTAACTTATCACATGCATGGTTGAAAAACCTACGGCCAATTGAATTTGGTATATTTGCCAAAGAGGAAGAAAGTTGACGAAGATTGTAGTCATTCTAATGAACCACATCCTCCAATAGCTCAAGAACAACAATTTCAAACCCTGAACCGTCAAAATCAACTGGAGTAACTTATATGAGGTATATTTCAAAAAACCCAGTTCAGGTTTAGTTTATATTGTTCGATTTAAGTTAATTTTGTATCAAAAATTAGGGTTTTAGATGAAAATTGAAATTCAAAATTCTGGGTGCATGTGAGTTACGATTGTTTTTAACTCAAATACAAACCGAACTGTAGATTATGATGTTGTTACAGTTGCTTTTAACTCAAATACCAACCGTATGTTCTTATTTGTGAGAATTTTGTTCAGTTAATTACGTTTTATTTTTTTCAACCATAAATTAACTTACGGTTGATTGTGATATCAGAATTATGAACTGTAATTCTTCCTGCATGTCTCCAGTTTGTTTTTACGGTTCATATTTCTATCACTCTAATCAACCGTATTTGAGTTACGGTTTGTATTTTTAACAAGCTTATCAACCGTAAATCATCTTGTGTCTGAAGACTTTAGTTTCAAATAAAGATTTATGGTTCAACCGTTTAGTTGATATAATAACCGTAGTTTAATTACGGTTAAGGTTGGTCTCGATTCTCTACTTACAAACCGTAAGTAGTAACGGTTGCAATGTTTTGTCACCGTTCAAACCGTAAATCATTCTGTTGACCAATTTTTTTTTGTCGTTTTCTATTTTGTTTGTTCAACCCTTAGTAAATAAATCAATTGTAGTGCTTGTGTAGGAATCCTGATATGGTAAAGAATAAGAGAGGGAATAACTTAACTCCAATTGATCATACAACCACCCCTCGTGGTGACAGGCATTTAGGGGTAGATAATAAAGATATCCACAAGAATCTGAAGAAGAAGAATCAGTTTGAAATTAGGTTGAGAGAACCACCTGTAGCTGAATCTGGAGTTGATTTAGGAGGAGTGGAACCTAATGATTAAGAAATTGAAGAGGTAGGAGTTGAAATTAACCGTGAATGCAAATAAAAACAAATTATAGAGGAAGAATCTAATGATGAAGAAGAGGAGGAATAAGAAGCAAATGATGAACAGGAGGAAGAGGAATAAAATGATGAAGAGGGAGAAAATAACAAGGGAAAAGAGATTGTTGTCGCTGCACCTCGAGTTAAAGAAAAGAAGCCGATAAAGGAACCCGTACCAAAAGGGATGCATATTCCTAAAGGCAACGAGTTGTTTCTGCCACAGAAGAAGAATATAATACCTTGGGGCAAGGCCCCAGATAAGTCTTCAATCTTATTTTGTTATACTGGTTCTGGGGCCGCAAAAGTCTGTGAGACTAGGGTATGATTTTTCTTAAAACATTGAATTTATAACTTATTTTGATTTATTTTGTTTGTTTAGTTCGGTTTACCAAAATATGTTTGTATTTTTGTATATTTTCTTTTAGGACCATGCAAGGAGAACAAATTGCTCAAGCGTCAAAGGGATAAACATTGGCCACTAAGTGAAGAATATGCTTATGTTCGCAATCTATTTGTTAGTACAGGATTAGGGCCTGGAATTCTGAATACCCAAGTGGAGTATGATATTGTTGTGGTCTCTGCCTTCAGGGAATGATATTGGCTTGAAACTGATACGTTTCATCTCCCATTTGGAGAGATGACAATGATACCGGATGATGTGAAGCAAATTCTTGACCTAGAAGTTGAAGGAAAATCTGTTACAGAAGGTTTCGACAACAACATGTCTTGGACTGAGCTTCACATCCTTGTTCAAGAAAAACTTGGGTGGGAGAAAGACGAAACCGAGATGGAGTTTCGGTTGGCTGCTGGTTATGACCCAAGTGAACCACATAAGCAACCTATTATCAGAAAGCTATTGTTGAAGAATTTGAAGACAAAGTTTGGAGGAACGCTCTTAAAGGAAAGGACAGGTGAGGTGATAGATGAAACAAGAGTTAGGTGTACAGCCACAGCATATTTATTTTATTCTATTGGGACCGCATTCATGCCTGATGTGATTTTAACAAGTTGTAGAAAGTGGTACTAAAGATTCGTTCAACTCGTATTTGTAGAGATTTGATTTCAGATGTAATAAACAAAAATACTAAAAACAAAGAAAAGATTTTAACAAAGTTGAGAGATATTGGGATTTAGAATTCCACAAAACTTCACAATCAATTGGTTCGAATTCATATAATGATTCATAATAATTTTAGCTCTTTTCTAGACTCTATTTTTTTTGTCAAAAGTAGATTTTATAAAGCATTAGATGTAAATCATAAGCATAGTGCATCAATATTTCTTAGACTAAGCATACACTATCAAGCAAAATCACAAATAATCAATGAAAATCATAAATCGATTAAAAATCAATGCAAAAAGTCATAAGAATCAATTATAATTACCAAAAAATTGTGAACATGGATTCCTCCGTCATCCCAGTGATGGGGTTTAGCTCCTCATGCTCAAGACGCACCCAAAAGATATAAACATGGATTGAAAGGTGTTTTTATAGGAAAAGAATATTACGCAGCGAGTTTGTAACAGATATAATTGTTACAAAACTCACTGTTATAGAGACCTTAACAGAACTATTGCGAACTCAATATAATTGTTGGAAAAATTGTTACAAATGGATTGAATTTGAATGAATAGGCAACAGAAGTAACGACTTCTTTTGGTTCAGCGACTGACTTTGGTCGTCTTATGTTCTTCAGCTTCTACTTCCTCGCCTGTAACTAGGGTTCTTCTCTGGTTTGTTCTTTCTACTCCGAAACTACTCTAAACTTCACCCAACTCCTCGATAATCTGTTATGACCTCCCAGCGACCTATATATACCTCTCAGCACCGATTAAACCCAATCTTTGTGAAGTTTTCTTTCTCCCAAAGTTACGGGATTTCTTTGTTCTTTTTATTATTCACGCAGCTTCTGTTTTGATCCAAACACCTCCAAATATAGAATAGAATCTGCAGAGGCGATATCCTGTCTTAACTCTCACGTACTAACTTCTCTTTTTTTCACGATCTGTAAACACCTCCGACCCTGTTTGGGTGTAACCAACCAACCCCAACTCATTCCGGGAAAATTTCCCCGTGTTTAATTGTCTTCCAAATATAACAGAGATCCGAGATTTTGCTTCTCTGTTTCAGCGTGTAATAATCATGTTTTCTTCCGCGTCTAAGTCCATTAGCTAGCCTCTGTAACTCTAACAGACCCATACCCACGTACTTCCAATAAAAATCCACGAGAATATCGTTCAAGTCTAAATCAGGAAGTTCGCAGCTTGTAAATTTGTTCCCGCCACAACTCAAATTCAAAAGGTGGAAGAAGGTGCCCCTTATCCACTGCTGGATGAGAATGACAGTTGGGGTGCCCCTTAGTAATTGAAGTGACCCTTATCCAAAATGGGGATCCGAATAGCAGGTGTCCTCCGGGTTCCTTTATCAACTTTTTGAGCCAATTTCGCCACAAAAGCTTATTTCTCCAAAACACCTAAGAAACAATAAAATAATCAAATAAGTACAAAATCGAGAACTAACAATGCACATGTTTGGGATCAAAATAGACACATAAATGCGTCTATCAAAGCATGATAACTCGGAAAATAGGGTGAATGTTCATTACCT
Organism: Papaver somniferum; assembly: GCF_003573695.1. NCBI lineage: Eukaryota > Viridiplantae > Streptophyta > Magnoliopsida > Ranunculales > Papaveraceae > Papaver > Papaver somniferum. Next base: position 2,881,720 of record NC_039367.1, read on the forward strand.
ACAATTGTTAAAGGATTTGGACAAGATCACAGATTATTCTTGGGACACTGCCACCCTTGCATATTTATTTAACAGACTAAGAAAGGCCTCGAGGGTTGGAGCTACTGAAATTGTCGGGAATGTCGCGCTTCTAATGGTAAGTTTGGTTACATATTTATTATATGATAGTTTGTTATATTTATTATTTTTAGTCATGTGCCAATTGTTTAAATTATATTTTATTAGGCATGGGTATATGACCATTTCCGAGCCTGAGACCTTCTACTGAATGGGAAGAAGATGATTATGACCCTACAGGAAAGAAGTTCAAGTTCACTGGTAGACAACAAATGGACAAAGATGAGAAGATCGTACGATTGAGGCAGGAAATAGATGCTTCCACTGTTGAATATGTTATCTTTGACTCTTAATTGAGGATCCAAAATGGATTTGATGTTCGTCAGTTCACACAGACCGTAGGGTACAACGGACCACTGTATCATCCCACAGGTTACGTTATGACCAATCCCCGTCGAACTCTACGCCAAATTGGTCATATTCAAGAAAGGGTTATCAAGAAAAACTTCAAATTATCCAAGGAAGGATCCAAGACAAAGGCCCCACCATGAATGACCTCCCAACTCCGATGATTGATGCTTAGAGCAACCACCATGAAGAAAGATACAAACTCGCAGTGGGAGAGGCAAGGGCTTGTAACAACACGAAAGAAACCGTTAATGATTATGTGGATTGGTATTATCATTTTGGTCATTCACATGTGATCAATAATGATCCCGAGGCCCAGATATATACTCAAAAGGCTCAAGCACAAAGGAATGTTGTCGAGGAGACCAAAGAGAAAAGGGGCCTATTTGGTTTGACTTTTAAGAAGTTATATTTCATGTCGGTACGCAACTTTGTGATAAGTTCTTAAAATACATCTTTCAAATATCAATTTCGTACGCTATTCTTAGCTATTTCTCTTATAAATTATGTATATTACTCTAGTTTTGCATTTTATAGGTACTTTGGAGTCATGTGGTGATAGACACATATTTGTGTCTTAATTAGTCCTGATAATATATATTGTTGGTGCTCATTTTTGTACTAATTTGGTTATTTATTTTATTTTTGTAGGTACATGAATAAAATGGGCCATGACTCGAAAAACGGTTAAAATTGGGCTTGTGCGCAAAAAAATATGGATTTTGGAAGCAAACAAAGATTGAAGAAAATGGGTCGAATCGTGGACCATGCATATTTTACCCTTTCATTAAGAAAATTCAAAGCAGTTATGGTTTGCAAAAGGACGAATTAGGAATCAATTGCCTACATGCATCACAAAAATAAATACGTGAAGATTTGGAGATTTGAGAAGATAAATGGCATGCATGAGAAATAATCCAAAATATTCTCTCATTTATTGGGTATTATTTTCCTTTAAATGGTGTAAAGTGATGCAGAAAAGGACGATGTGGCACATTACCATTGGGTAATTGGTTTATCACTTAACACATGGAAAAATTCTATTGGGTTGATGATGTAATGATGAGAACTAAAATGGAAGAAGGATTCTTCTAACCCTATATATACCATGTTATTCAATCAATGAAAGGGAGGCCGGTTCTATCGAGCAGTAGAGTTTGAGTTTATTTTCTTTTCTTTTCTTTTCTTCTTCCTTTTTGTAATGGTCAGGTAATATCTTTACTAGGGTTAAGAGGAAGCCCGATGATGTATTTTAGAGAGTTTAATTTATTTAAATAATAATTCACTTGGATCCTATATTCTCGTTTATCATGATAACAATTCTTTTTACATGTCCTCGTGCTTGCTTAAAAGAGTTTATATTCTTGTTTAGAGACCAGCATTTTGAGAGTTGTTAGTATTTAGAGAATCAAATGGTTATAAAGTTAAATTTTCCAAGACGTTCGATGTGTCCTAAGTCGTCTTGAGTAGTTGTAGAGAGAATATTTTTAAAATAGTTATAATTATCTAATTACATCATAGTGGTGAAATCTTAACCCTAGGTTATTCTTCTTATTTATTTTATCAGTTTAATTATTATTACATCTTTTTGGATTAGTATTTATTAGAAAATTGACGTAATAACTTTAGTCCATGTGGAATGAACTCGTATTTTGCATACTATCTCATCGATAGTCGTGCACTTGCGGAGTTGTAATTAATATCCTATCAAGTTTTCGGCACCGCTGCTGGAGACTGATAATTGTTATTTTTAGTTTCTATTAAATTTGTAAATATTATGATAGTTTAGATTTTTTTTTCTTTTTTTTTTTTCTAGGTTTTACTTGGGTATCTTTTTATTTTCGGTGTGCAGGATAATTGGAGATTTAAAGTGAAAATAAAATTTGCGCTCTAAAAAGGTAAGTATCCAAATTTTTATTTTATTTTGTTTTTGTAAGTAATTATTTTAGGAAGTGTTTCGATTCTTTAGATTTTATTCTCTTTGTACATAATTAGTTTAGATTCTTTTTAATTTGTTAATATTTTTTTATTCTTTCCTTTTATTTTCTTTATTTTAAAAAAAATATACACGTGCACACATTATTTGTATTCTCGTAAGACGTCGAATTTTAAGAAAACACGTGGAAAAGTACCGCTGAACCCTCTGGGCATTATCAGTCGAAATTCCACAAACCTCAGCCTTGTATCTGTCACCAGTCTTTGACTGTTTTGTTGTAGGTAACCTGAGCCTACCTATTTTAGTCGACCCTGCATTTTCATGTACACCCAGAAAATGCCGAATTGGTATTATGAGGAGCAATATAATGAATATCGACCCGAATTTCAAAATGGACAAATATTCGTGCTTTGACCATAGTGTGGATATTACTTTGGACCACTACCGACCTTCTAAAGTTTATGGTTCTTGCCATGGTGATCCCAATTACTATTTGCACGTCCACCGGTCATATGAACGGGTAAGTGAGCAGAATTATAATGACCAAAATGTAAGTTCTCCATCTTTGGAGGATTTAATGAAACAGTTGCAACAAAATAATTCTTATGATCCTAGTCTTTCTTTAGAAAATTCACTCAAGAAGTTGACTGAAAATATAAATAGGAGAAACATACTAAGGGAACAATTTTATGAAGAGTCACTCAGGCATGACTTAGATACGAAGGAAATAATTGCAGCTTTAAGTATTGCTCTATATGAACTTAATTTCCAATTAGATAAGGTTCAACCATATTCATATGATGATGATGAGGATAGTGGCGATGAAGAGTTTAAAATATTTAGTCATAATAACGAGGAAATTGTTACACCAATTGAGCCTTATGATGATAATGTTGTTTCTAGTTCAAATCCTAATAATATTAATGATTATGCACCTATTCAAAGGGCTGGGGATTTTTCTAGGGATACAATTGTTTTAGAGGGTGTAGTATATCATTGTGATTATGAAACTTATGATGGTTTAGAGGAAAGAGTTTATCCTGAGACTAGTATTTTAGAGTCTAGCGATTCAGAAATAATAGTCTCTGTCGAGGATTATAAAAATGTAGAACCACATGATTACAACCTAGAAGAAATAAAGGACCATTTTCCAAAATATGATACTCTAGAAATTAAGGAAGTTGTGACTAGTTTATCCAAGAATATTGACAACTCTAGGTTTGGGGGTAAATATCAATTTCCCCGTGGTTTACCTTTGACTCTTGTAAAGGCCCCTAACTTGGGACTTGACGTATTTGCCTCTACCATATTAAAAGACTATCTTCATGCACGTTTTCTTGAACCTAATTATGTCCAAAAAGAAGCTCAGTTGATAAAGACCCATCCTCTGGTTGATATGGTTAATCCTTCCATGATACCATAATTGACTTTGTTGTTCCACCAAAATTTTATTTACCAAATGTGGGAGTATCTCAATTTGAAATGTGTCATTATATAGTTTTCAGAACTAAACCTAATTATTTTAGGAAATTAGAATCGTCGACACATTTTCTTAAAAATGGCCACCACTTTCATTGTGGTCAATTGTGTGAGTCAAATCTAATTGAAGGATCCCCAATTATTCAGGTTATTATTATGTGCTTCTAAGTTTTTATTTGAGGTTTTCCAGACTCTTAAACCCTAGGATTTTGGATATAAGCTATGAGGAAATCCATCCCATGAAAATATTTTATCTAGACCCTTTCATAGATCCTGAACCTGAACCAAAAATAGATGTAGTTGTCTTAAGCAAGAAACTAGACGAGGGTATGCTTAATTTTTTTAATTCATGTTTCAGATTCCTTTTATTTGTGGTAGCTTTAATTTGGTTTTGATGACCCACAAATATTTCGGCTACTACTTTATGATTTTATGTGGTGACTAATTTATCCCATGTCTGGCTGAAGACTTTAAACTTAGCACTTCTTGGGAGGTAACCCATGCTCATGCAACAAGGTAATATCTTTCCTTATCTCCTTATTTCATTGAAAGTGGTAACAGTTTCTCCTTGTTCATGCTTTTAATTTTATCTTTAGAAAATTGAGGACAATGTTAGATTTAAGTTTGGGGGTATGAGAGAAACTTTTTAGTTGCATTATTAAAATTCTATTGTCACATAATATTCGGTTAGCTAAGTTTACATACTGCTTCTCACCGAAAAGATGGAAATTCGAATTGCTAGGGATAACATTCTAGTGAGACATTAGAGAAAAAGACATTGAAATCATTGACAATCATGAGAGAACATGTACATTTTAGAGGGTAATCGTGATGGACCTAATCATCCATGATGGAAAGACAATTCGGTAAAAAGGAAATGCCAGAAAGACAAAGCAACCACACAATGTAGTCTTAGTTACTGGATTACGATTCTCTCTCAGTAGAAACTTATCATCATCAACAAACAGAGCGACATCAAAATATATGAAGAAAGTTGAATACTTTTAAGTTTTATAAGCAATAATAGAAAGAAAAGAAAAATTCAAAATAAAAGTTGAAGACTTAGTTATTAGAGCAAAGAAAATCAAACGATGTAAGTTTTTGAAGTTCATGATACCAAGATATTAAAAGTTGCGAAGATCCAAGTGCTAAAGTCCTTGTCTCATGGCCATGTAAATATTAGCCTTGTTATTAATGTGTTTTAAAAAACAATGTTGTTAGTTTTGTTCAATAAGGCCGTAGGGAATTACAAATCTATAAGGAAGTTTCAAGCAAGAAATCGAAGAGAAGAGTTAATTGTCAAGGTTCTACGAAGTTCAAGAGTTTATCATCAAAAGTTGAAGCCGAAGATAACGTTGTTTCTACTGACCACTATGAGAGAGTCAAAGAGACATGCGTATTGGTTGCTTTGTTAGTCCTCTTTCCATCTGGCACAAGATCTTTCTAACACTGGTTCAACTCATCACACGTAATTTGTCCAGCTATCCCTCTCATCTTCATCTCTCCTAATCTTATCCAGCTGTAAAGTGGATGCTTCTCATAATGTTTATCTAGCTGTGTACCGGATACCTCTTTATCTAGCAGTATAGCGGATGTGTCTCCCCTTTTCTTGATTCAGCTTTTGAGCGGATACCTTTAATTTCTTTGGCATTCTAGTTACTTGGCGATAGGTTGAGAATATGTATGTCCTCATAGCTCTTTGAATACTTGTGACCAATTTGGAGTAAAGGTTTTGTAGGTACACCTATTGTAAACCTTCCTGAGACTGTAACTCGGCCACTAGGGACACCTAGGGGTTTAAAGGCTTGTTGCACATGCTAAGTGCAACTTCGATGCCTGCGAAGTTGAGTTAGGATTCTTATTTTCATTTTAGTTTTGCTTGAGGACTAGCAAAATATAGGTTTGGGGGTATTTGATAGACACATATTTGAGTCTTGATTAGTCCTGATAATATATATTGTTGGTGCTCATTTTTGTACTGATTTGGTTTTTTATTTTATTTTTGTAGGTACATGAATAAAATGGGCCATGACTCGAAAAACGGTTAAAACTGGGCTTGTGCGCAAAAAAATATGGATTTTGGAAGGGATCAAAGATTAAAGCAAATGGGTCGAACCGTGGACCATGCAAATTTATCCTTTCATTAATGAAATTCAAAGGAATTATGTTTTGCAAAAGGACGAACTAGGAAATAATTTCCTCCATGCATCACAAAAATAAATACGTGAAGATTTGGAGATTTGAGAAAATAAATGGAATGCATGAGAAATAATCCAAAATATTCTCTCACTTATTGGGTATTATTTTATTTTAAATGGTGTAAAGTGATGCAGAAAAGGACGACGTGGCACACTACCATTGGGTAATTGGTTATCACTTAACACATGGCAAACTTTTATTGGGTTGATGATGTAATTATGAGAATTAAAATGGAAGGAAGGATTCTTCTGACCCTGTATATACCATGTTATTCAATCAATGAAAGGGAGGCCGGTTTTGTCGAGCAGTAGAGTTTGAGTTTAATTTTCTTTTCTTTTCTTCTTCCTTTTTGTAATGGTCAGGTAATATCTTTACTAGGGCTAAAAGGAAACCCTATGATGTATTTTAGAGAGTTTAATTTATTTTAATAATAATTCTCTTGGGTCCCATATTCTCTTTTATCATGATAACAATTCTTTTTACATTCCTCGTGCTTGCTTAAAAGAGTTTATATTCTTGTGTAGAGACCAACATTTTGAGAGTTGTTAGTATTTAGAGAATCAAATGGTTATAAAGTTATATTTTCCAAGACGTCCGATGTGTCCTAAATCGTCTTGAGTAGTTGTAGAGAGAATATTATTTAAAATAGTTATAATTATCTAATTGCATCATAGTGGTGAAATCTTAACCCTAAGTTATTCTTCTTATTTGTTTATTTCTTTTATCAGTTTAATTATTATTACATCTTTTTGGATTAGTATTTATTAGAAAATTGAGGTAATAACTTTAGTCCTTGTGAAATGAAATCGTATTTTGCATAATATCTCATCGATAGACGTGCACTTGTGTAATTGTAATTAATATCTTATCATGTGGTGCGAAAGAAGATAAACCAGAGATTAATACATTGCTTGGAGACGTTGGGAATCGGAGGAGTTGAAGTAAAAAAGCATCACGGCTTTATAGCCTCAAAACAGAGGTTACAGGAACACCAGACAATACTCAGGATAGCCAGTGAATTACCGCTGAAGGCTGATAAATACAGACAGATGTTTGTTAAGGGCCATTGTTTTCACTTTATAACCCAAAGCTAAGTCACTAACATTAAATTGACTGTTAGGATGAAATTGACTGTTAGGATGAAATAGAGGATTGATTTAATAAAAATAAAAAATACCAGACCAATTCGACCAACCGGTGTATATATAAAAGAAAATTGAAAAAAAAAGACACTTGGATAGCAATATGTGCATGTTGCCACTGTCTCCGTCGCCTAAACAAGCGTGGAACGCATGATACACGGGAATTACCATGTAATCTGATGAAAAGAAGCATTTCCTTGGATCCAAAATATCTAATCATGTTGTCAAATCAAAAAAAAAATAAAAAATTTATTATTATTATTATTCAATTATTAAATCGACCATTAGTTCCCTTGTATATGTGAGCTGAGTTGATCTAGAATTAAGATTATCGACCACTGGTTCCCGTGTATATGCCAACTGAGTTGATATTAGAATTTAGACCAGTATCTCAATCCATTAGGATTCATAGGTTCATATTGGGAGTGACCTTCAGACAGATATGGGAAACACCGTTCACTTTAGTCAACATCGCAACCATCTATCTTTATATCCATCTTCTTAATATATTCATGTGTGATTGTAGTTAGTTAGATTCCGAGTATTATGGTTTGTTCGACTTTCTGAGTAGAGCTTTGTCACCTATATATGAATTTGATTTGCATCTGGGTACTTCCTCCTGTAGTCATTTTGTATTCGTTCATAGATTCTTCACAGGTAGTTGGAATTTGGAGTTAAATTTTTTGTAGGTACACCTCTTGTAAACCTTCACGAGACTACAACTCGTCCACTAGGGACACCTAGGGTTTTAAATGCTTGTTATTTATGCTAAAAGTAACCGTAGCCTCGACGACACGGAGTTGTTGTATTTTAGTTTTATTTCAGTTTGCTCGAGGACTAGCAAAGATTAATTTTAGGGTAATTTGATAAGTGCTTAAAATGCATTTTTCGAATATCAATTTCGTACATTATTCTTAGATATTTCTCTTGTAAATTATATATATTACACTAGTTTTGCATTTTATAGGTACTTTGGAGTCATGTGGTGCGAAAGAAGATAAACCGGAGCTTAATACATTTCTTGGAGACATTGGGCGTCGGCGGAGTTGAACTACAGCAGCATCACGGCTTTATAGCCTCGGAACAGAGGTTACAGGAGCACCAGACAATACTCAGGACAGCCAGTGAATTCCAGCTGAAGGCTGATAAATACAAACAGATGTTTGTTAAGGGCCATCATTTTCACTTTATAACCCAAAACCAGGTCAATCTATTCTCTTCGCAGATTACAGCGAACCAAGCCAATTCACAGCCCTCCAACCTGAGTTCCTAGTTCGCTGCATCTATCCTTCACGCCGGCAATCCATTGGGTTCGCATGAGAGTTTTCATGGGTCGAGACATATTTCAGAAACTGAGAACTACACTGAACTTGTGGTACAAATTGAGAGACAGTTTGACATAGCTTATGTCCAGAGTGAAAAGGCGAGGGTACCCAAATATACCTCAAGCTAAAACTTTTCTTACCTATATTTCCTTTCTCCGAATGTGATTGTCTATGGACTGAGTCCAGATAATACAACTAATCGGTTCATACTTCGTGTGATCGTCTATGGATACGAGATCGAGATAATACAACAACGAAGTATGTTTACTTGATACAAAGGTTCGGACTTAACCAAACACAATAGGATTGCTTATCAAGTAAATAGGAACTAACGTTTGTGTAATTTACTTTAATTATAATGAAACAATTATAATGCGGAATATAAAAGTAAATGACACGGCAAGATTTTGTTAACGAGGAAACCGCAAATGCAGAAAAACCCCGGGACCTAGTCCAGAATTGAATTCTCTCAGTATTAAGCCGCTACACAAAATTACACTTAACTTCGTATAGTTGAGACCAATTAACTAACCTATACTTCACCTAGTTCTGTCTGTATTCCCACGCCTCCGACCTATGAATAAGTCACGTACTTGGAACAATCCCTTTGGTTCGTATTCCAAACAGTAAAGGAACAAGAAATCTGTTTGGTATCAACTCTATTCAACCAAGTGATATGATTCAGACAAAGGATCTTCCATTTATCTTAACATGAACTCATTCGTCGGGTCTAGATTTATCTTATGTTCAATCACCCAAAGGTAATCGATTAAGATTAAGTCAATCATTACCTTTAATCACAAGGAAACGTATTGATGCCGATCTACTCAATAAATCAATCCAATCTACCACAAGGATAAACCGATTATTAATTGGATCCTATTTTTTCCAAACAAGTATTGTGCACACCAAATATTATAAAACCCAAGTCAGATCTTCAATATCTTCTTTATCTTCAAATATTCTTAAATATTCAATAAACACCTGCACACAATCACTTGAATCTCTTGTGATAAATCACGCACAGAACGGAGTCTGTAAACAATGGATTATCACAAGATCGTCTTTAGAACTAACAACAGTCTAAAGATCCCTGTCGAAAATCTGAACTAGTTTGAGTGAATCTTATATCAGAAGAGAATATTCTCAAGAATAAACAAACTTGGTGCAATCATATTTCAACCACCGTTAGTCAATCAAATCAATTTAAAACAAAGATAAACCACAATTGTCTAGTTTCCCACCAACGGGTCGCGCTAGAGCTTCTCAATCCCAAAGAAGACTTTAAATTGAGCGGCCATAAGAGATTTCACCTAATTAGATTACTCTCCTATCCGATAGGCGGCTACACCACTAACAAAGACAAAAGAGGAAGTTTGTTGTTACGAAGGATTAGTTTGCTAGAAAGGCAAACTTCGTGTATTTATAGACAAGGAAGTTTGGACACCAAGGAATTTTCAAAACCGAAAATATTCTCAAGATGTTCATAAAAGCACAGATTCGATTTTCATAATTCCTGGAAATGCTCTGTCCAAATATAATGATCGAAATCTCTCGGAGAATATAATTAGTAAATGCACATTACTAATTATGGAATTTCCCTAAACAATGAAATTAATAACCTTAATTAAAAGATTCTTGACTTACTTATGTTGCGATCCAGGGATTCTCTTCCCTTAGCCGTTTAAGGAATATCTTTGAACAATTATAGTAATAAACATTCACAGCACGTGTTCAAAGTATGTCGACATCTTTACTTTGTAAGTTCTCTTTCACATTTACAACCTTGAAACCGATTTACCACACTTCCAAACAAGTGTAGAATTGGTTCATCTGACTTTCAAGAACTATGTGATTGATCAAACCAACATTCACTCACAATCATGGGTGTAACAGTTCTACCAAAACAAGTTTCGTTTCTACCTCCATTTGAGTACTAAACATAGTCACACTAGCTTCCCAAAGATTCGGTTGACTAGGTACTAGGATCGGTTACCCACATATATATAGTATATAACTTATATGTGTTGCACATGTCCATAGGATCGGTTCCCCTTTCTAGTATAAACCTTGTTGCACCCGAAACAAGGATCGGTTCCCCTTTGATGTACTGCACCCCTTACTAAGATCGGTTCCCTTTCCCCTACAAGGATCGGTTCACTTTCCCTTACAAGGACAGACATACAAAATTCGATCGTACCACAGCTGATTACCTTAAATCGGTTTTACTAATAAAAGTTATACCAATACATAAGTCAGGCCTTTGTGAATAGTTCTACCAAGAACACAACAAGTTGTGAGCGGTTATACTCCATCACACATATTGGTTATTCATAAGATATGCAATGAATAACAAAACCAATAACACCTGGAAATTTCCTTTTAGGTTCACAAAAAAGTTTATAAACTTAGTTCCTTAGAACACATGTAAGCATTGTTCCCTAGGATGAAATCCTCACCTCATACCCATATATAATCATAATAACATTCAAATGATTATGGCGATGTCTTATCTACAAAGTTTAATGGTTAAGCAATAAACCTCGTATTGTATTCCTTAATGCTATGTCTATCTAGAGTTCAATTATGCTTCGCAGTTATGTTTTCAATATGCACGAATTGAAAGATACGTTAGGGAATGAAACAGTTCAAGTCAAATATCACTAATCTCAAGTGGAAGGATGATTGTTGTAGTTGTAGCTCCTTGCTTCTTCACATCTTCAAGACTTCGCAATACTTGTAATCTCTCATATCCTAATACTTTCAAGATAACCTATAAGAAGTTTAACTCTAGTACATAATCAAGCGACTCTTAACATGAGTTTTGATTCACTAAAATATGACAACCAAACTTGACATATCAACGCTTGGTGGGTTCAACCGAGCCATGCTCTAAAAATTTCCCCCTTTTTCAATTTTAGTGACAAAACTATTACATCATATGGATAAAAAAATTACAATAATTCATTACAATCCGCTTGATTGCCGATTCAACGGCACAGTAAAACTGCTTACATTCAATCCTTGAAAATGTCGTTGTTGACATTATAATAACAAATCTATTACTCCCCCTTAGGAAGATAGGTAGATACTCAATCTGCACGTCTTTGTTATACCAATTTATATGACATATTAATCCCCCTTAGTCTGTGCTTTCACTCTTTTGTTAGATAAATATTCAAGCAGCAATGTCTTTTCCCTAGCGATGCCAATCAATATAAAATATCAATGCCAGCATCACCTGTTTACTCCATATATTTCTCCCCCTTTTTGTCACAAAAATGACAAAGAAACGAAAAAATAAAGTACAACACGAAAAGAATCTTACAAATCTCAGAATAGACTTGCAAACATGTAGAGTTAGGCACCAGGGTTCCACACATCACATTCTGATAACCAATATCAAAATTGAAACTACAAGTAGTCTTTTTTTGATATATTACCAAGGAAACAATTGCACAAAACAATTTTTCCCATTTAGTTTAGCAAACCAAAAAAAACTAATCACATTAGTCCCTTTGCTAAACCGATTGATTAAAAACAACCGCTTAATTCGATAAGACCAAAATAAAGATAAAGTCTATTTTTTCTCATCAAGTTATATTCATCCATATACTTAGACCTTTCAATTTTAAACAAGACAAGTACTAGGTTAGTTAACTAGCATTTCTTGTTTAGTCATTCGATTAGACTTGAATAACCGAAACCTCACTTCGATAAGTCTAACTAAGATCAGAATTAACTTAGTTTCTTATCCGGAATCGAACTGGACTAAACAACTCATACCGTACACAAATTATTTCGTTAAGCCATAAATAATTCATACAAACCAATATAAATCAATTTGCATAATTATTCACCTCAACCAGAAGCAATTGAAACAACATAGACATTATAAGCACCGCAATTGCACCGTAATTTTGTAATCCTAAACGATTGATACCATACAAAAGAAAGATAACAATAGTTTTTCTTAACATGAAACAATTCAAACACACATCCACACACACATCACGGAATAAATATCAATTGAACCTAAATTTCGTTAAGCAAAAGCAACAAATATATATAATATAAACTCAGGATTTTCTTAAACAGGAAAAAAATTAACTAACAAGATAGTTACCTCAAATTTCGCATCCACTTCTCCAATATGATAGCATCTTCTTCCATGGATAATTGATATCGAAATATCACCACGTTGTCATCCTTATGCGTAAACAAAAGAATAACAACACACCTCAACCTTTACCAGAGAAAGGTTGAAAACCTTGCAAGCGAAAGTTTAAAACCGTCGAAACACATATGCTTTTATGCTAAACCAAAACCGATTCAACATATTGTGACTTTTTCACATATTGTTTCTACAAGAACCCCTCATAATCCTTTGATAAAGCCTACCTACTAGGGCTAGAACTTAATCCCGCTAAATCAAAAAGTCACCCAAACCATGAGGGTTCAGACTATATGAGATCGAATATTAAGGTAGTAAAACCGAAATCAAACATCCCATAAACATACATAGCAATAAGATAAAAGAAATTAAGCACAGGCTATGTAAACTGAAAACTATCACAAGAAAAAGTACTAATCAAATAATTTTATTCATAATAGACCAATACAATCAATGAAAGAAATCAAAAAGTGATGTCTATTAAACTAGATTAAGTATTACAGCAAATAAATAAATTTCTAGTGGTGCTCTTGTTGTTCACTGAGGTCTCTTCAGTGTTCAAACTCTTAAAGCATGTCTCAAGAGACTTGTCCGCAACCACTTCTTGTTTCTCAAGTTCTTCAATTAGAGCTTTGAGCTCAGCAAGAATTCCTCTTGTTCTTTCGTATTTTTCTTTTACCCAATCTTGATGTCAAATAGTCATAGCAAGATTGGTTTCTAGTTCATAAAAACCTTGTATATATTGAGACATACTATCAGAACGAATCCATTGAGTTTTGGTTGGATCTTGTTTTTTGTAAGCCAACAGACATGACTCATCTTGTGAACCAACAGAACTTTTAGAGTCATAATCAGACATAATGCTTTTCTTCTTTCTCTCTGTATCGATTCCTTGACAATCCTTAATCTTTTGAGCTTCCTCCTTATTAGTCTTTGAGACACTGCGAGTTACTGGAGGCATGATGAGTTAAAAACAAATATACCGGATTCCTCAGGGTTTCGAATACAGACAAGAGAAAGTTTCTCCCTTTAAAAGAGATAGCTTTCGGACCAAAAGACCTTTTGAAAAACCGAAAATATAAAGAATATATTTTGTTTCCTTAGTCCGAAAAACTCACGGAAGGATATTTAAAAATCCGAAATTTCCAAAACAATACCTATTTTTGGAAAAACATGTTAAACATGAACATTTTTAGACTACCATGGATTCGCAGCAACCCATATACTATCACATACTTTTCTGATAAACAACTACACAAGATACATGTGCTCCTGTTTTATTGTGTCTCTCCCATCCAAGATTATGAGCGCGAAAAGATGAGAAAACACAACATATGATACAACTAAGTTGCATCGGAATAAGATTTTTCCATCTTACAATGAATATTAGAAACATAGTTCATGTTTCTTTTAGGGAATTTCTGCCCAAAATATTTTCTCCCAAGATGATGATCTTTTCTAACACTAGAGATATGATGATGTGGAGAAAATGTACTAATATGAGAATTCTCGGAGATAGCTAGATCTCTCTTAATTATTTTAATCAGATTTTCATAACATTTTCTCATTCTAAGAACTTCCTTATAATTCACATTAGTGTGATCATCTCAAGCAACTATTGGAAATTCCTGATTGTTTCGTTCGGCAGAGATTCGCTCTTTCCCTTCCTTCTGAAATCGTTCCTCATCGAAACCAGAATTGTTTCGATATGGGTGCGGAGGAACCTTTTTCCAGAAGCGATTATCAACTCTTTCCTCTGACTTCCTTGAGTTGATTTTATCAGAATGTAGTATAATCTGTCTTTCTACTGAGGAATAATCTTTCAGTTTTTTAAGACAAGAAACTTCCTTCAAAATTTTTACCACCGTATGTTGAAGAAGTATAAGTTTCCTGTCAAGTGACTGAAAATTGTATTCCTTAGAGTCAACATGGAATCGGTTCAAATTTTCCTTTGGACAAGATTTCGTTTGATCCTCAGTAGATCTAGAAGCTGGTTCCTCATCCTCTTCTAACTTGATGTAGTTAGGCAAACTACCATCATCTTGATCTGTTTCAGATGTGATTAACCCGGTTTTGTCACAATCTGTAAAAGTCGAGAAAGGACTCTTAGTTTCCTCATCAGAAGAAATCACAACAACATCATTAGTCGGAATCATAGGACGTGTATCTTTATCTGTAAGAGATTTACAAAGCACTTCTAGTGTGACAGCGAGATCCGTTTTCTCTTTGGCTAGACAGTTCAGTTGAATGTGTGTTTCTCTGATCTCCTGCTTACGAAGATTAGACTCTGTATTTAAAATAAACACTTTAGAAGACAGAGATTGTATAGGCTTTAGGAGTTTTACCAACTCTTTATCAGCATCTTCTTTTTCCTCAGAAAAAGACATAGATGTTTTCGTATCTCCTGGATCATGAGTCAACGAAGTATTAACATCTTCAACTTTTGAGCATTCAAACTCTTGTATAACGTTAACTGAATCAGGCATAGATTCAATTATTATATGTTGGATCGCATCAAACATAGATTGTTAGATCTTTTCGTGTTTGCCTGCTCTGATACCAATTGAAAAGGCAAGGGTACCCAAATATACCTCAAGCTAAAACTTTTCCTACCTATAAGTCCTTTCTCCGAAAGTGATTTTCTATGGACTGAGTCGAGACAATACAACTAATTGGTTCACACTTCGTGTGATTTTCTATAGATACGAGATCGAGATAATACAATAACGAAGTATGTTTACTTAATACAAAGGTTCGGACTTAACCAAACACAATAGGATTGCTTATCAAGTAAATAGGAATTAATGTTTGTGTAATTTACTTTAATTATAATAAAACAATTATAATGCGGAATATAAAAGTAAATGACACAACAAGATTTTGTTAACGAGAAAACCACAAATGCAGAAAAACCCCGAGACCTAGTCCAGAATTGAATACTCTCAGGATTAAGCCGCTATACAAAATTACATTTAAATTCGTATAGTTGAGACCAAGTAACTAACCTATTTCACCTAGTTCCGTCTGTATTCCCACGCCTCTGACCTATGAATAAGTCACGTACTTGGAACAATCCATTTGGTTCGTATTCCAAACAGTAAAGGAATAAGAAATATGTTTGGTATCAACTCTATTCAACCAAGTGATATGAGTCAGACAAAGAATCTTCTGTTTATCTTAACATAAACTCCTTCGTCGGGTCTAGATCTATCTTATGTTCAATCACCCCAAAGGTAATCGATTAAGATTAAGATAACCAATACCTTTAATCACAAGAAAACATATTGATGACGATCTACTGAATTAATCAATCCAATCTACCACAAGGATAAACCGATTATTAATTGAATTCTCTTTTTCCTAAACAAGTATTTTGCACACCGAAGATTATAAAACCCAAGTCAGATCTTCAATATATTATTTATCTTCAAATCTTCAATAAACACCTTCACACAATCATTTGAATCTCTCGTGATCAATCACACACAGAACGGAGTCTGTGAACAATGGATTATCACAAGATCGTCTTTAGAACTAACAACAGTCTAAAGATCCCTGTCGAAAATCTGAACTAGTTTGAGTGAATCTTATATCAGAAGAGAAGATTCTCAAGAATAAACAAACTAGGTGCAATCATATTTCAACCACCGTTAGTCAATCAAATCAATCGAAAACAAAGATAAACCGCAATTATCTAGTTTCCCACCAATGGGTCGCGCTAGAGCTTCTCAATCCCAAAGAAGACTTTAAATTGAGCGCCGTAATAAATTTCACATAATTAGATTACTCTCATCTCCGATAGGTGGCTACACCAGTAACAATGACAAAAGAGGAAGTCTGTTGTTACGAAGGATTAGTTTTCTAGAAAGGAAAACTTCGTGTATTTATAGACAAAGAAGTTTGGACACCAAGGAATTTCCAAAACCGGAAATATTCTCAAGATATTCATAAAAGCACAGATTCGGTTTTCATAATTCCTGGAAATGTTCTGTCCAAATATAATGATCGAAATCTCTCGGAAAATATAATTAGTAAATGCACATTACTAATTCTGGAATTTCCCCACAAAATGAAATTAATAACCTTAATTAAAAGATTCTTAACTTACTTATATTTCGATCCTGGGATTCTCTTCCCTTAGCCGTTAAGGAATATCTTTGAACAATTATAGTAATAAACATTCACAACACGTGTTCAAAGTATGTTGACATCTTTACTTTGTAAGTTCTCTTTCACACTTACAACCTTGAAACCGATTTGCCACACTTCCAAACAAGTTTAGAATTGGTTCATCTGACTTTCAAGAACTTTGTGATTGATCAAACCAACATTCAATCACAATCATGGGTGTAACGGATCTACCAAAACAAGTTTCGGTTCTACCTCCATGCAAGTACTACGCATAGTCACACCATCTTCCCAAAGATTCGGTTGACTAGGTACTAGGATCGGTTATATATGTTATCTAACTTATATTTGTTGCACATGTCCATAAGATCGGTTCCCTTTTCTGGTATAAACCTTGTTGCACCACATACAAGGATCGGTTCCCCTTTGATGTACTGCACCCCTTACAAGGATCGGTTCCCTTTCCCTTACAAGGACAGACATACAAAATCCGATCATACCATAGCTGATTACTTAAAATCGGTTTTACTAATAAAAGTTATACCAATACATAAGTCAGGCCTTTGTGAATAGTTCTACCAAGAACACAAAAAGTTGTGAGCGGTTATACTTTATCACACGTATTGGTTGTTCATAAAATATGCAATGAATAAGAAAACCAATAATACCTGGCAATTTCCTTTTCGGTTCACAAACAAGTTTATGAACTTACTTCCTTAGAACACATGTAAGCATCGTTCCCTAGGTATGAAATCCTCACCTCATACCCATGCATAATCACAATAGCATTCAAATGATTATGGGGATGTCTTATCTACAAAGTTTAATGGTTAAGAAATAAACCTCGTATTGTATTCCTTAATACTATGTCTATCTAGAGTTCAAATATGCTTCGCAGTTATGTTTTCAATATGCACGACTTGAAAGATACCTTAGGGAATAAAACAGTTCAAGTCAAATATCACTAACCTCAAGTGGAAGGATGATTGTTGTAGTTGTATATCCTTGCTTTTTCACATCTTCAAGATTTCGCAATACTTGTAATGTCTCATATCCTAATATTTTCAAGCTAACCTATATGAAGTTTAACTCTAGTATATAATCAAGCGACTCTTAACATGAGTTTTGATTCACTAAAATATGACAACCAAACTTGACATATCAACGCTTGGTGGGTTCAACCGAGCCATGCTCTAACACAGAGAATACAAGTCTGAAAAGATGAGATGATGTCATTGGTATAGCAGTGAACTAATGAAGGAGATTGATAAGGGTTAAAGGAAAATTTTCGAAGACAAGAGCAACTCAGAACTGAAGTTATTTGGACAGAGTTTACTCACCGTAATGAACAAGGATTAAACAAGTTTACTGCCATTGTTTTAGGTGTTGAATGGATGAAATTGATGTGTGATTCAGTGCTTTGAAAGAATTAGAGATGTGGGTTATGTATGAAATTGCAATTGCTTGCAGGGAAGGAGATGTGAAAATGTTTAGAAATCAAAAGTGCAGTTGTTCTTTACTATCAAAGTCAGGCATATCCAGTGTTCATAGAAATGCCTGAACGAGTAAATTTTCACTTTAACTTCAGCCACGACAAGTTGTTGTATGAGTCTTTTTGAATGGTAAAGACAGGGTTTCGACTTTGAGAACAACACGGAATTATTGGTTCGAGTAATATACAGTTTTGGATTTTATTGTGACCGGAAGTTTGGTCTGAAGACAAGTTGTTGCCATGGCCCTGTGAGCAGTAAATGGTGTGTGTTTGGCAGTATCTAGGACGTGATTTATAAGCTAAACAGGGATGTTGAGGGTGTTGGCGAAGGGGAGTTAGGTCAGTACAGAGAATGGAGGAAGATGGAGCTACGAGTCTGTATGAACTTGGGTCCGTTTGGTGCAGCCAAGACAGCCAACACAAGGGATCCGTTACAATTTGTTGCCATGGTTGGATGGTCGAGTTAGTGGTAGAGTTTTGGATTCAGCTGTGAACGAGAAAACAACCTGAACCTGATGTTGCTGACCGTTCAAGTATGTCTAAATGGTGAAGATCTGATGACCTTTTGCCGACAGTTTTGGGCTGAAATTTTGAGGCCTGTAGGGTTTGGGAATGTTGAGAACTGTGAGGTTTTCGTGGGATGTAAGTTCGTAGCAACATTTGAGCTATAAAAATAAACCTAAAAGCTGCATCATCGCATACCCCCTCTACAACTGCTGTTCGTAACCCTAGTTTCAGCGAGCTTTTGCTCGCTGAATAGCCATCAATCATCTGTGCACTTGCATCTCCATCACCATCATCTTCATACCACCTACAGCAGCAATATCATTCCACCACCAGCAATCCTCCATTCCACCTGCATACCATTCCATCAGCATACACTCCACCTGCACATCATTATCACCTCCTTGCATATCCACAACATCCATCAACACAGCAGCAAGAGGAGTTTCCTGTGCAATCCACATCATCACCAGTATACAGGCAGCGGAAAGCACAAATAATACAGCCCCAAGGAAGCAGCAGCAGTTCACGCACGCCACCACCACTCAATTATCACCAGGCCATACCTTCGCCACCACCATACCGTCCATATTCAACTCCACCTGCAGCTGCTGTTTGGTTTTGTTTTTCTGTTTTTATTTGATGTGCTATTTTTCCATGAACTCCAGTAGCTAAACATCATTTAATTAGGGACGATTTTGATGTCTGAAACATGAACTCCAATTGATATTTAAAATTCCTGTTTTCGTGCAATTATCTTATTCTAGTTCATTCTCTGCGGTACCAATAATTTTATGAGTTATTGGTGAATCGTTTAAGTTGAAAATTAAATTGTTTTATGGATGATTCTAATGCTAGTTGAGACCTCTTCGACCCGTAATTGTCTAGAGAGTCTTAATACAAGTAGTAATATGTGGTTATTGACGATAGTATTTTGTTAAGTAATCATATATATTGAATGACACTAGTGGATGAGTTGATATTTTGTATTTGTCACTAGTAATAGCCTATCTCATAGAACTTAATGCATTTGTTTAAGTCACACCTAGGGATCGTACTTCTTGGAAACTTGGAAAGTAGAATCTAGTAGTCGAGTGCTTTCGTGTCCGGTGAATTAAGAGATTGCAGGATATTTGAGCGTACCAAATATTCTAGGGTTATTAGTAATTGGTACTTTGCAGAAACATAGTTATATTGATAAGATTCTTGTTTTTTGACCGAGAAAGAGTCCTTGATCATTCTCATCCTCATCGTTTGCATTTATTCGTTTTGCATTATTTTCATTCAGAAATTGAATTAGAAACTTAGACTCAACTCTCCCTTAGGAACGAACCTGCTTGTCATTATAGTATTAGGTCACTGATTACCGTTCATAACTAAAATTTGAGATGAACCGTAAATATAGTTACGATTAGTAACCATTTTAATTTACGAACCATAGACTACCCTGGAACCCATAGTTTACATTGGTCACCAATTACGGTTCATAACTAAAATTCGAGATGAACCGTAAATATAGTTACGGTTGGTAACCATTTTATTTTATGAACCATAAATAACCCTAGAACCCAGAGTTTACAGAGGTCACCAATTACGGTTGGTCTAGATTTTGTTAACTAACCGTAACTCTGTTTCCAAATTATTTTGCAGAGTTACGGTTGGTAACCTTAGCCAACCAAGTAATCGTAACTCTGGGATATAAATTTCTGCGGAGTTACGGTTCGTATGTTGAGGTGGTTTTGTAAATACAAGTTATTTGAGAACCATTTATGAAAATTTTTGTTCCGAAACAAGTAACCCTTATAACCACGATGGAATTATGTTGTATGTTCGATATGGAGCTATTCGGGATAACGTTAAAGAATTTATGGCATTAGTTCGTATTATGGGTCAAATACCATTAAGGGGTGAAACTGACGTTGAAGTTTCAGAGAGCTCTATTCAAGAATGGATACGATGGAAAAGGTCGAATTTTCAATACTTACCTCATTTCAACATCCTTAAGGACTTCTATCGCACTCGTAAACCTGAATATTAGTATCCTTTTAATTCGCATGAATGAATGAGTTGTAATGTCGTTTATATTTGTAATGGTTTAATGGTTGTAATATTGGTTTAGTATTGAAGATGGTTTAATGGTTGTAAACTCAATTTATTAGTTTTTAGTTCTAGTTACGAACCCGTAACTAGATAATAATTACCAACCGTAAATAACCCTCAGAGCTGAAATAAGTTTTTAATGTTAGTCATTGTTCGTAACTAGATAATCGTTACCAACCGTAAATCACCCTGAGAGTTGAAATAATTTTTTTATGAGATTTACGGTTCGTAATGGAATGAATATTACCAACCGTAAATAACCCTGAGAGCTGAAATTGTTATCAAATTAGCTCAACCTACTTGCATTTTTTGTTAAGAACAATATAACATTATAAATTGAAGAAAAAAATGCTTCATTCATAACATGAATCAAATAGATATGATATTGTCACTTTTAATCACATCACATTTAGTCAAAATACCAAAATATAAATGTAATTCGCCACCCTTCACGATATTTAGCATCCTCGTTATCAGTCATAACTATGAATTGGGTTTGCCTCGACAATGGTATGGCATTTCATAATTAAATTCTTTCCTCAAATCGATTGCATCAAGTCTTGGGGAGTTTACCGTCACAATCAAATCCCATCCTCAATGGAGGTAATGGGATTCTCTTTCAATCGGAGGCCGATGTAATGATTTCCTTGCACGTGCCCAATGACAATTGTTTTTGTTGTTGACAAATCTTCATCAAACGTTATTCTTGTTGGTGAAAATGTATGGATCATTTCTCTGGAGATTAAATGAATGACG
>NC_039367.1:2903429-2905032 GCF_003573695.1 Papaver somniferum
AGTTTACTGCCATTGTTTTAGGTGTTGAATGGATGAAATTGATGTGTGATTCAGTGCTTTGAAAGAATTAGAGATGTGGGTTATGTATGAAATTGCAATTGCTTGCAGGGAAGGAGATGTGAAAATGTTTAGAAATCAAAAGTGCAGTTGTTCTTTACTATCAAAGTCAGGCATATCCAGTGTTCATAGAAATGCCTGAACGAGTAAATTTTCACTTTAACTTCAGCCACGACAAGTTGTTGTATGAGTCTTTTTGAATGGTAAAGACAGGGTTTCGACTTTGAGAACAACACGGAATTATTGGTTCGAGTAATATACAGTTTTGGATTTTATTGTGACCGGAAGTTTGGTCTGAAGACAAGTTGTTGCCATGGCCCTGTGAGCAGTAAATGGTGTGTGTTTGGCAGTATCTAGGACGTGATTTATAAGCTAAACAGGGATGTTGAGGGTGTTGGCGAAGGGGAGTTAGGTCAGTACAGAGAATGGAGGAAGATGGAGCTACGAGTCTGTATGAACTTGGGTCCGTTTGGTGCAGCCAAGACAGCCAACACAAGGGATCCGTTACAATTTGTTGCCATGGTTGGATGGTCGAGTTAGTGGTAGAGTTTTGGATTCAGCTGTGAACGAGAAAACAACCTGAACCTGATGTTGCTGACCGTTCAAGTATGTCTAAATGGTGAAGATCTGATGACCTTTTGCCGACAGTTTTGGGCTGAAATTTTGAGGCCTGTAGGGTTTGGGAATGTTGAGAACTGTGAGGTTTTCGTGGGATGTAAGTTCGTAGCAACATTTGAGCTATAAAAATAAACCTAAAAGCTGCATCATCGCATACCCCCTCTACAACTGCTGTTCGTAACCCTAGTTTCAGCGAGCTTTTGCTCGCTGAATAGCCATCAATCATCTGTGCACTTGCATCTCCATCACCATCATCTTCATACCACCTACAGCAGCAATATCATTCCACCACCAGCAATCCTCCATTCCACCTGCATACCATTCCATCAGCATACACTCCACCTGCACATCATTATCACCTCCTTGCATATCCACAACATCCATCAACACAGCAGCAAGAGGAGTTTCCTGTGCAATCCACATCATCACCAGTATACAGGCAGCGGAAAGCACAAATAATACAGCCCCAAGGAAGCAGCAGCAGTTCACGCACGCCACCACCACTCAATTATCACCAGGCCATACCTTCGCCACCACCATACCGTCCATATTCAACTCCACCTGCAGCTGCTGTTTGGTTTTGTTTTTCTGTTTTTATTTGATGTGCTATTTTTCCATGAACTCCAGTAGCTAAACATCATTTAATTAGGGACGATTTTGATGTCTGAAACATGAACTCCAATTGATATTTAAAATTCCTGTTTTCGTGCAATTATCTTATTCTAGTTCATTCTCTGCGGTACCAATAATTTTATGAGTTATTGGTGAATCGTTTAAGTTGAAAATTAAATTGTTTTATGGATGATTCTAATGCTAGTTGAGACCTCTTCGACCCGTAATTGTCTAGAGAGTCTTAATACAAGTAGTAATATGTGGTTATTGACGATAGTATTTTGTTAAGTAATCATATATATTGAATGACACTAGT
>NC_039367.1:2905042-2907765 GCF_003573695.1 Papaver somniferum
GTCATAACTATGAATTGGGTTTGCCTCGACAATGGTATGGCATTTCATAATTAAATTCTTTCCTCAAATCGATTGCATCAAGTCTTGGGGAGTTTACCGTCACAATCAAATCCCATCCTCAATGGAGGTAATGGGATTCTCTTTCAATCGGAGGCCGATGTAATGATTTCCTTGCACGTGCCCAATGACAATTGTTTTTGTTGTTGACAAATCTTCATCAAACGTTATTCTTGTTGGTGAAAATGTATGGATCATTTCTCTGGAGATTAAATGAATGACGTGATTGAATGCGTTGGCGAGTAGTTGGTCACATATTGGCATGCGTATCCGAAATACTACTCTTCTTGCGGCCCAGGCTCTTTTGCAACACCAAGGAAGGTCCATAGTACATCCCACTGGACAAGAACCTACACAATGTAACACTAGAGTACTTCTTGACACAATAACCCTAATGCACTTAATTATATAGAAAATTGCTTGATACTAATAACGATGATTAAGATCTCTTCTTCTTCAATTTTCAAGACAGACCGCCTTCATTTTCTCCACCTCAGGACCGAGATGGATCCTCTCCACCCGAGGAGGATTAATCCCGATAATCGGGGGCATCATCTCAAGCCCCTGTGCGACCAACTCCTTTCTATGCTGTTCCAGCTTTCTCTCCCAAGACGTATGTGGATGCTCTTGCTCCCAGTACCTTGTTTCGATCCCCATCCTCCTCTCTCCACGCACCTTGTTGATCTTATCCTGGATCTGCTGGTGAAACATTTCCCTCTTCTTCTTCTTTGTTGTGACACCAACACCTCTACACGTTATTTCCTTTAACATGATTTCCTTATTTAGCGTATTCTTAATTAAGTAGTTATAGTTATTGTTAGAAGTCGGCTATATGCCTTAGCATTCTGGTTGAGGAAGTTACAGCTTTCCTTATCTTCTTTTCTTAATCTTCTTATTTTCTTGTTTCTTAACTTCTTGTCTGTTTTCATTCAAAACCCCAAGTTCAAACCTTTGACAAGGTATAGGATCATAACATCAGGTACATAGCAGGTTCAATTTTCACCAAATTTTTCGGACATTTTTTTTTCCTGAGTAATGACGATCATGGAAGAAGTTAATGATCTCAAAGAAAGTCATGATAATATAAAAATAAGTTTTGATGCTTTAACTACAAGAGTTGAAAAGTTTATGGAGGCCATGGCTACTAGTCACGATGAACTAGAAAAATCATCGGCTGCAGTAATGGAGTCTCTTCTCTCACGGCTACAAGCTTCTAATACTACTAACTTGGTTAGTAGTTATGACCAGTTTACTCCAGGACAATAAACAAGATATGGCTACACTGGCCGATACCTTGACAAAGAATATGGCATCAATTTTGCTGGATCGCTTTCCTATGGGTACAGTTCCTCCTGGTTTTGGCAACAACAGCAACAACAATGGCTCTAATAGCAACAATAGTATTTTAGGTTCTCCAGATGCTCTATCAGGTATTCGTGCAGCACCTATCAACTTGAAATTTCCCAAATTTGAAGGGACAGATCCAGAAGGGTGGATTTTCCAGGCGGATCAGTATTTTCGTCTGCACAACGTCGCTGAAGG
Organism: Papaver somniferum; assembly: GCF_003573695.1. NCBI lineage: Eukaryota > Viridiplantae > Streptophyta > Magnoliopsida > Ranunculales > Papaveraceae > Papaver > Papaver somniferum. Next base: position 2,906,642 of record NC_039367.1, read on the forward strand.
ACTAAAGATTTCAAATGCTTGGTATAGGTGGGTTCAAAATAAGGTACTCAATCCAAATTGGCTGCACTTTTGTTCTCTTATTCGTGATCGATTTGCTGATAAAAAATTTGCAAATCCACTCCTGGCATTGTCTACAATATCTCAAAAAGGACCAGTACGCGAGCATATTACCGATTTTGAGCAAATTTTGAATTTTGTTACTGATTTACCAGAAGAGTATATCATTGATATCTTTATCCGATCCTTTCTGTTGTAGAAGTGTTTGAGCCTCAAATTTTATCTATGGATTTTAAAAAAGCTATCAAACAGGAAGAGGTGTTACTTACAACTTCTTTTTATAAAACTATGGCTCGACCAAATCCTTTCAGACAAGCATTGAATTCTTCTAGTCCAACATTCAAGAGAAATACTATTCCGTCCGAGGTCAAGAGATTGTCATTGGAAGAACATAAAGAGCGTCGCGATAAAGGCTTATGCTTTAATTGCGATGAAACATATAAGCCTGGGCATTTATGTGTTAAAACTAGACTGTTATTACTGGATATGGCTCCTTCAAATCACCGAGGTTGACAATGACTGTGTTGATGAAGAAAATTTGGGCACTAATGACGTCATCGAAGAGGATACTCAACCAAGTACAGAACCAAAAATTTATTTTCATGTACTCACGGGTTCTTTTTTTCCTAATACTATGAGAGTTACAGGATACATTAAAGGAAAGTCGATCACAGTTCTCATTGACTCTGGCTCGACTCATAAATTCTTACATCCAACTATTGCAAAACAATGTGGATTTTTAGCTCAATCTGACAACACTACCATGAAAGTTCTGGTGAGTAATGATGGAGTATTACAAACTCAAGGTTCTTGTTCTAATATATCCATGATACTATGTCTATCTAGAGTTCAAATATGCTTCGCAGTTATGTTTTCAATATGCACGACTTGAAAGATACCTTAGGGAATAAAACAGTTCAAGTCAAATACCACTAACCTCAAGTGGAAGGATGATTGTTGTAGTTGTATATCCTTGCTTTTTCACATCTTCAAGATTTCGCAATACTTGTAATGTCTCATATCCTAATATTTTCAAGCTAACCTATATGAAGTTTAACTCTAGTATA
>NC_039367.1:2907775-2908300 GCF_003573695.1 Papaver somniferum
TCGCATGAATGAATGAGTTGTAATGTCGTTTATATTTGTAATGGTTTAATGGTTGTAATATTGGTTTAGTATTGAAGATGGTTTAATGGTTGTAAACTCAATTTATTAGTTTTTAGTTCTAGTTACGAACCCGTAACTAGATAATAATTACCAACCGTAAATAACCCTCAGAGCTGAAATAAGTTTTTAATGTTAGTCATTGTTCGTAACTAGATAATCGTTACCAACCGTAAATCACCCTGAGAGTTGAAATAATTTTTTTATGAGATTTACGGTTCGTAATGGAATGAATATTACCAACCGTAAATAACCCTGAGAGCTGAAATTGTTATCAAATTAGCTCAACCTACTTGCATTTTTTGTTAAGAACAATATAACATTATAAATTGAAGAAAAAAATGCTTCATTCATAACATGAATCAAATAGATATGATATTGTCACTTTTAATCACATCACATTTAGTCAAAATACCAAAATATAAATGTAATTCGCCACCCTTCACGATATTTAGCATCCTCGTTATC
>NC_039367.1:2908310-2980757 GCF_003573695.1 Papaver somniferum
CACTAACCTCAAGTGGAAGGATGATTGTTGTAGTTGTATATCCTTGCTTTTTCACATCTTCAAGATTTCGCAATACTTGTAATGTCTCATATCCTAATATTTTCAAGCTAACCTATATGAAGTTTAACTCTAGTATACAATCAAGCGACTCTTAACATGAGTTTTGATTCACTAAAATATGACAACCAAACTTGACATATCAACGCTTGGTGGGTTCAACCGAGCCATGCTCTAACACAGAGAATACAAGTCTGAAAAGATGAGATGATGTCATTGGTATAGCAATGAACTAATGAAGGAGATTGATAAGGGTTAAAGGAAAATTTTCGAAGACAAGAGCAACTCAGAACTGAAGTTATTTGGACAGAGTTTACTCACCGTAATGAACAAGGATTAAACCAGTTTACTGCCATTGTTTTAGGTGTTGAATGGATGAAATTGATGTGTGATTCAGTGCTTTGAAAGAATTAGAGATGTGGGTTATGTATGAAATTGCAATTGCTTGCAGGGAAGGAGATGTGAAAATGTTTAGAAATCAAAAGTGCAGTTGTTCTTTACTATCAAAGTCAGGCATATCCAGTGTTCATAGAAATGCCTGAACGAGTAAATTTTCACTTTAACTTCAGCCACGACAAGTTGTTGTATGAGTCTTTTTGAATGGTAAAGACAGGGTTTCGACTTTGAGAACAACACGGAATTATTGGTTCGAGTAATATACAGTTTTGGATTTTATTGTGACCGGAAGTTTGGTCTGAAGACAAGTTGTTGCCATGGCCCTGTGAGCAGTAAATGGTGTGTGTTTGGCAGTATCTAGGACGTGATTTATAAGCTAAACAGGGATGTTGAGGGTGTTGGCGAAGGGGAGTTAGGTCAGTACAGAGAATGGAGGAAGATGGAGCTACGAGTCTGTATGAACTTGGGTCCGTTTGGTGCAGCCAAGACAGCCAACACAAGGGATCCGTTACAATTTGTTGCCATGGTTGGATGGTCGAGTTAGTGGTAGAGTTTTGGATTCAGCTGTGAACGAGAAAACAACCTGAACCTGATGTTGCTGACCGTTCAAGTATGTCTAAATGGTGAAGATCTGATGACCTTTTGCCGACAGTTTTGGGCTGAAATTTTGAGGCCTGTAGGGTTTGGGAATGTTGAGAACTGTGAGGTTTTCGTGGGATGTAAGTTCGTAGCAACATTTGAGCTATAAAAATAAACCTAAAAGCTGCATCATCGCATACCCCCTCTACAACTGCTGTTCGTAACCCTAGTTTCAGCGAGCTTTTGCTCGCTGAATAGCCATCAATCATCTGTGCACTTGCATCTCCATCACCATCATCTTCATACCACCTACAGCAGCAATATCATTCCACCACCAGCAATCCTCCATTCCACCTGCATACCATTCCATCAGCATACACTCCACCTGCACATCATTATCACCTCCTTGCATATCCACAACATCCATCAACACAGCAGCAAGAGGAGTTTCCTGTGCAATCCACATCATCACCAGTATACAGGCAGCGGAAAGCACAAATAATACAGCCCCAAGGAAGCAGCAGCAGTTCACGCACGCCACCACCACTCAATTATCACCAGGCCATACCTTCGCCACCACCATACCGTCCATATTCAACTCCACCTGCAGCTGCTGTTTGGTTTTGTTTTTCTGTTTTTATTTGATGTGCTATTTTTCCATGAACTCCAGTAGCTAAACATCATTTAATTAGGGACGATTTTGATGTCTGAAACATGAACTCCAATTGATATTTAAAATTCCTGTTTTCGTGCAATTATCTTATTCTAGTTCATTCTCTGCGGTACCAATAATTTTATGAGTTATTGGTGAATCGTTTAAGTTGAAAATTAAATTGTTTTATGGATGATTCTAATGCTAGTTGAGACCTCTTCGACCCGTAATTGTCTAGAGAGTCTTAATACAAGTAGTAATATGTGGTTATTGACGATAGTATTTTGTTAAGTAATCATATATATTGAATGACACTAGTAGATGAGTTGATATTTTGTATTTGTCACTAGTAATAGCCTATCTCATAGAACTTAATGCATTTGTTTAAGTCACACCTAGGGATCGTACTTCTTGGAAACTTGGAAAGTAGAATCTAGTAGTCGAGCGCTTTCGTGTCCGGTGAATTAAGAGATTGCAGGATATTTGAGCGTACCAAATATTCTAGGGTTATTAGTAATTGGTACTTTGCAGAAACATAGTTATATTGATAAGATTCTTGTTTTTTGACCGAGAAAGAGTCCTTGATCATTCTCATCCTCATCGTTTGCATTTATTCGTTTTGCATTATTTTCATTCAGAAATTGAATTAGAAACTTAGACTCAACTCTCCCTTAGGAACGAACCTGCTTGTCATTATAGTATTAGGTCACTGATTACCGTTCATAACTAAAATTTGAGATGAACCGTAAATATAGTTACGATTAGTAACCATTTTAATTTACGAACCATAGACTACCCTGGAACCCATAGTTTACATTGGTCACCAATTACGGTTCATAACTAAAATTCGAGATGAACCGTAAATATAGTTACGGTTGGTAACCATTTTATTTTATGAACCATAAATAACCCTAGAACCCAGAGTTTACAGAGGTCACCAATTACGGTTGGTCTAGATTTTGTTAACTAACCGTAACTCTGTTTCCAAATTATTTTGCAGAGTTACGGTTGGTAACCTTAGCCAACCAAGTAATCGTAACTCTGGGATATAAATTTCTGCGGAGTTACGGTTCGTATGTTGAGGTGGTTTTGTAAATACAAGTTATTTGAGAACCATTTATGAAAATTTTTGTTCCGAAACAAGTAACCCTTATAACCACGATGGAATTATGTTGTATGTTCGATATGGAGCTATTCGGGATAACGTTAAAGAATTTATGGCATTAGTTCGTATTATGGGTCAAATACCATTAAGGGGTGAAACTGACGTTGAAGTTTCAGAGAGCTCTATTCAAAAATGGATACGATGGAAAAGGTCGAATTTTCAATACTTACCTCATTTCAACATCCTTAAGGACTTCTATCGCACTCGTAAACCTGAATATTAGTATCCTTTTAAGTCGCATGAATGAATGAGTTGTAATGTCGTTTATATTTGTAATGGTTTAATGGTTGTAATATTGGTTTAGTATTGAAGATGGTTTAATGGTTGTAAACTCAATTTATTAGTTTTTAGTTCTAGTTACGAACCCGTAACTAGATAATAATTACCAACCGTAAATAACCCTCAGAGCTGAAATAAGTTTTTAATGTTAGTCATTGTTCGTAACTAGATAATCGTTACCAACCGTAAATCACCCTGAGAGTTGAAATAATTTTTTTATGAGATTTACGGTTCGTAATGGAATGAATATTACCAACCGTAAATAACCCTGAGAGCTGAAATTGTTATCAAATTAGCTCAACCTACTTGCATTTTTTGTTAAGAACAATATAACATTATAAATTGAAGAAAAAAATGCTTCATTCATAACATGAATCAAATAGATATGATATTGTCACTTTTAATCACATCACATTTAGTCAAAATACCAAAATATAAATGTAATTCGCCACCCTTCACGATATTTAGCATCCTCGTTATCTGTCATAACTATGAATTGGGTTTGCCTCGACAATGGTATGGCATTTCATAATTAAATTCTTTCCTCAAATCGATTGCATCAAGTCTTGGGGAGTTTACCGTCACAATCAAATCCCATCCTCAATGGAGGTAATGGGATTCTCTTTCAATCGGAGGCCGATGTAATGATTTCCTTGCACGTGCCCAATGACAATTGTTTTTGTTGTTGACAAATCTTCATCAAACGTTATTCTTGTTGGTGAAAATGTATGGATCATTTCTCTGGAGATTAAATGAATGACGCGATTGAATGCGTTGGCGAGTAGTTGGTCACATATTGGCATGCGTATCCGATATTCGCTTGTCAAACATTTATTTCCGATTAACCGCATTTCCCATAATTCAGAGCTCTCGTTTAACACCGCATCAGTTTCATCTCTTTCAACTCTCATCATTGGCTTATAGAAGTCGCGGTGAACACGTAATTCTAATAAGCATTTTTGTCCTATATAAGTAATTTGGTCACGACCCCACTCTTTTGCGTCTTCAAAGGGTCCAAGTTGATCCACGGAGACGTGGTAACCACAATTCCCATCACCATGAACATCAACGGTGGCCTTGATATAATCACGAATAAAGTCGGGGGGAAAAAGAAGGTAACTTTCATAGAGAATGTAATGGTTCCGGATATATCAACCATTCTCATCTCTAGGTGGTGGTTATGGAACTCCTTTTATACGAATCGTCTCCTTCTCACCACTTGATGGAAATTTTTTAACTATTGGACTATTTCCATTGTTCCTTGATAATTGTTTAACACCAACTTTACCAACAAGTCTCTTTATTGAACTATCTTGGGAGGAAACCTCAGAACCGACATAGGAACCTTTACCTTTAACTCCATCATTTTTTTTCCACTTTATTTTCAACCATTTCCTTTAACAACAACTTTGCTTCTTTGTGGTTGTTTGGAGCGAAATACCGGACCTTTTCCTTTAACATCAATTTTGCTTGGTGCACTTTCTTGAGTAGGAAGATCGATACATTTTTCTTGTACGTACATTTCGACGTCTTGGTTCTCCTTTATACGCTTGACCTCTTTTTCATTTGTTTCTACCTTGAACATCCTCTTTCATCTCATCCTCCGCTTCATATTCATCCATTCATAACCTGAAGGATCTCTTTTATTTGATTCTTCCGCCAATTCCCTTGCTTTTTTTATTTTTTGTGTATGTCTTTTTTTTTTCCGTAAGAGGCCTCCCCTTACTCTTACCCTTTTGTGGTTCCTTGATATTATACCTAGTTTGTGGATATATGAAATTACTCATGTTACTCAACCATATTTTCCTTTGGCCCCGGCTTAGTGTAGCATATTTCTCGGCTAGTGCTTTTTCAATTCTCGGTATCGGCAAACGTTCCACCAAAATATTGATCAACTATTTTTTCATGGAATGATATTTGTTGCCAAAAGGGATCAACATATTGAATCGGTATCACTTTGTCTCGGTATATGGATATAACATGCCGACATGGGAGTCCCAAACTTGTCATGTTTGGACAATCACACTCTTTTTCATAATTCCCAAATTCAAAATGTTGTACTTCATGCATTATCTTATCAATTGAGCGATGCGGAACTTTAAATGTAATTCCCCTTAGCCACGGATTGTCTAACCATTTGGTGTGTTTTTTACTTCGGCTTTTTTCAAGAGACTCGGTAACTCTATCATGATCACGGCGGAAATAAGCCTCCATGGATTTGAATATTGTAATTAACCCATCATTAGAACTATGAAGTTTCTTCTTCAACCGATTGTGAGATGACTCCGCCAAACCTGTAGCTTGGTTGTCAAAGTGCCTATATTGGTTAGTGAATGGTGCTACAAACTTCTCTTTGTGTGGATCCAACCAATTATCTTTTTTTCCAATGAGCCACTAACATACGAGCTTTATCCTCATATTCATCACCGGTGATATAATGTGTCAAGGCTCCCCGCTCTGATTTGAAACTATCCATTTTAGTTCCTCCAACTTGTCATCCTTCTTAAATTTATCTTTGGATTCCTTTTGTTGATCAATCGGTAGTTTCTTTATTCTTTGCATTTCGCTTTTTTTGGTTGGACGGACAATGCACATGCACTTAGTTTCAATACTATTCCACAAGTGGAACGTGCAAAGAAGGTTATGATCTTACGGGAAAACCCTCTTTATTGAATTCAACAAAGCTTGTTCCTTGTCAATAATAATCACCTTTGGAGTATATCCCTCTATATAGAATAACTTCACTTGTTTTAATGTCCACACATAACTATGTTCGAGCTCATTTTTCAAGAAGCAAAAACCAACACTAAAAGGAGCATTGATAGAAGTTTGTCCGACAATGTTTAACAACGTCATATCAAACTTGTTGGTTTTGTATGTTCAATCCATTAGAAGAACTTGATGAGAGAACCGTAGGATGAGCCAATAAAAGATGTTTTATTTGTCCTTTATCATCTTCATCGTGGAAAACCGAGTATTATGCTTCTCCCCCAAATGCCTTAATTGTTGCATTTCTTTTATTTGTTCCCATTTCTTATTCTTCAATTTTGTTCTTGCGTTGTAGATGTTAGCCAAAGTAGAAGCATTTTGTGGGTTTCTTTGCTTTAAGTGAGCGAAGATATCAGTGGGATTCATACGATTTTGGGTCATTGACTCTACGATCATCTCTTCTTCTTCTTCTTCAGTAAGGCGTCCAGCATAAGGGTGTGTTAGAAAAGTATTCGGTATAAGGTGGTAATGACTACTGCATACAACTTTATCCAAAAACCACCTTTTTGTCGCGTCCCTTCTAAATTGAATCTTGAAGGGGCATCGGGTCTTCTTAGTGAAAGTAGTATTCTTCCTCTTTGTCTTTACTTCATGCACGATACCTTTTTTTGCGTGACTTTTATGTTGTCCACTACACTCGCAAACGATTTGAAAGGTGTTGTCATTAGTGAAACCATTACAAACTATGCATAATCAACTTTCCTCGTTATCTAGCCCACTTATTTGCGTCATATTTCTCCTCCCATGCCTCCTCGGCTAAATAGTGAAAGCTAGAGTCTTCGGTGAGAACTTCATTTGCTAAAGGTTGTTCATCCATTAGGGGAGGTACATCCACGACCTGGACAAAAATATACCCACATTAGTGTGAACGAGGAAACAAAATGACAACATATATGGAGTTACGGTTGGTAACGAAAGCGGAGAAACAAACCGTACATAGGTTAGGGTTCAAGATTATAATTCAATATGATATGTAAATAACTTACAGTTGGTCTCGATCCCCTACTTACAAACCGTAAATACATAAAACATATCGTAATTACACATTTCCAACTGTAGCAATAATTTGAAAACATACAGAGTTATTTACGGTTGGAAACTAAAATAAAAAATGAACCGTAAAATAAGTTACGGTTGGTATCGATTTCCATATTACCAACCGTAAATAGTGCAATAAATACCATCATGCAAATGATATGTTACAGTTGGTAACAACTTAACGACATAAAAAACCGTAACTCGAGCAATTTGTTACCAACCATAACTAGTATTACGATTGGGTTTTCCCAAAGTTTAACCAGTTACGGTTGGTAGTTCATCTTTTACGAACCGTAACTAAGATTTACGGTTGGTTACGAGCAAACTTTCAACCGTAATTAGCTTTGAAAATGTAAAAAAAAATGAATGTTTTACGTACTTTAGATAATTTGGAGCAACAAAAATTTAATTGGGACTAATTTAGAAGTATACATGGTCATCTTCAAGCACCGGTTCTTGACTTTGTTGGTTAATTTCTTCAATTGATTGAGATTGACCTTCACTTTGGGTTAAAGCATCTCTACCATCTAAGAAATACTCCATATCCGGATCTCCATCAAGAGGTGTGTAGTATTTGTTTTCTCTATCATATAGAGATTCACCCATCTCAAATCTGTCATTGGAATCACTCATTTTGGTTGAGAGAATCAAAACCTAGGGTTTCACAAATATCACAAAAGTTTTTCTTTTCTTCTCCTCTACACTTTTTTTTAAACTCTAAAATCTGATTTTGTTTTGATTTAGAGTTAATATAAGTGAAACTTAATCATTAACGCTAAACTAGATTATCAACACTAAACTATATTATCAGCACTAAACTATGTAAGGGTTAATTAATCTTTTTCGTTTTTTTATAAGGGGCACTTGAGATTACCATGTAATGACCCTTTTTGGCATATTAGGTTCAGCCCCTTTAATAATTCCTTTAACCCCTATAACAGGATTGCAATTAAAAGTTCCTAGAAGCACGGCCTGCCTGATCAACAACAAAATCACAAAGTAGTGATGCATATATCAAACCACAAACAAGCAAAAACCCCACCCAAAAAAAGAAAACTTTGGTAATTAAAAAAAAATGAACATGCTGAAATTTAGAGTTAAAGATAAATAATATATATTTTCATTAATTGGAATATACTTATATACATGTAAGAACACACCAGTAAGAACACTTAACTGTAATAAATAATCCTAAAGTAACTGTAAATAACCCTAAAACCAACACTTCCAACAACATGTGAGAAGATTAATTATCAATAGTAAAATCGAATCAAACGCATTCCCTTCAACACTAACAATATTTTCTTTCTTGTTGTTCTTCTTCTTCTTACTTTCTCCTCTTAGACTCTGCCACGCACGTTAATGATACAAACCTCATGTTCATTACGGATACCAGAAGTAAATCAAGCACAAAAGTAAATCAAATAAGTAATTTAGAGTTTGAAGCAATAATATTATTCATTAATTTTGTGTTATATACATGTAAATATCTAACTGTATAAAATTAAAATGCTGGTATTTTCGTAAATGCCCTATATTAGGAATGTCTAACTGTAACTGGTGGTGGTGGTGGAGAAGAATGAGATGTGGAAATCATGATAAGAAACAAGAACAGAAAATAATAGAACTTTTTGAAGAAGCCAAATTCAGAAGATCCTATAAACGAAGATACACAAGTAGTCATCAGAAAGACATTGAAAACCAGATAAACTCTTCTTGTTTTCCATAGATTATACGACAAACATGAACAATAGAGCACAAAACACACGTTCTCAATGATACTCAACAAGTAAAATGGTATATATCATTCATGATTCTAAGGAAAATCTATCCAAAAAGAAATCATAATATGAAAATTCTAACAACAATTTGTTATTCAACACAATGTACCTAGGCAATACGTAGGAAAACATAAGTTTTGTTTAGTTTCACATGTATGATACGTATGGTAAATACACGAAGTTTGTTATGCAACACAATGTACCTAGGCAATACGTAGGAAAACATAATTTTTTTTAGTTTCACATGTGAAATTTGTTAAGTTTCACATGTATTAGTTAAATACATGAAGTTTGCTATGTAATACAATTCACACAAAATTCAACAATGATACAGAAGATCGACAACAAAATCATACGACCAAAGATATTTTTAAATGAGTCATGCAAAAAAAAAAACATCATATACTATAAAACTTAAAAGGATTTTTCAAACTGGTTAAAAGAATCTCTTCGTCTTAAATTTTGATGTACCATAAGTCTTATGTTATATATATACTATTCTGAATTATTCTTATATGGAGGTAAGTTCCTTAAGACATGACTGAAAATGACTTATTCCAGTATGGAATTATTCTTAAATATAACTGGCTCAAATCAGGACCAGAAATTTTTATTCTTATACGAAGGTTATTCTTATATGGAGTATACGAAGGTTATTCTACTGTATGTGGCGTGACATGATGCATATTCATAAATGCATTGTAGGACTCCTACTTATGATATCTTTCCCACAACCAACACATAAGATCCCGACTTATTTTATTTTAATTTATTTTTTAATGGGGGGTGAACATATATGGAAATTGATGGATATTTTAACAAGCAAAGGCTGAATCTTCAAGTAATTTGATGCGCACGTGGTGCTTGGCTTGGGCTGCAATGAGGAGTTGGTATACTTATAATTACTTTTCCTCTTAATTTTCCTCTTGTTTTACTTGGGAGATTTGGTAGGTAGAGTATGTCTGCTTGACACAATTGTGCGTGTAGTTTACATGAGTCAGCACAATCGTGAAGGGTACTTTTGTGAATGGTAAAATGAAATTATTGCGCCTATATAGAAAATTGTTGATGATTAGCATGAATAAGATGAATTTGAGGGTTAAAAGAGCACAGGGAATGCTAACAATCTGGGATGATGAAAAACTAGAATGCATTAAAGAGGAATTCTCTCTCATCACCATCAGCAATAAATTCAAGCTAAGGAATGAAGACTTTGAATGGACTTTAACAAATGCTTACTCCTCTTGTCTAGTGAAGAAAGAAAAGACTGCTGGTTTGAGTTAGAATGCATAATAGGTTGGGCATCAGAAGCATGGATAATAGCTGGTGATTTCAATGTTGTGAGAAGAAATCGGGAGAGGAACAAAAATGGAGGCTCGAGGCTAGGTAAGAATCTATTCAACCAATTCATGGACAAACTGATATGATTGACCTTCCAATAGGTGGAGGTTTATATACTATGTAGATTGTATAGAGTTTTAGTTTCACCAAGAATTGAACAAAAATTTCCAGCTATAGCACAAATTGTGTTGTCTAGAGAAAACTCGGATCACTTACCAATCCTCCTGACAACAAGTAATGTGTCTAATACTAACCCCTTATTCATATTAGAGGTTTATTGGCTTACTAATAATAATTTCTTGAGCAATCTAGCCACCTAGTGGAGTATTATGAATTACACAGGCTCTACAAGCTATATATCAGCAAAGAAATTACAAAACCTCAAGTTCTTTTTAAAAATATAGAACAAAGAACAATATGGTTAACTAGCCCAAAAGAAGGTGGAAATAGGTGAAAAAATTCATGAACTAAACTTAAAGAAGGAAGGATCAAAGCTCACAAATGAAGAATTTGTTAACATATCCCAATAGAAGGCAAAGTTGAAACAAATAAGATTTGATATAGAAAAGGTGATGTTGATAGAGTATCATCTTTTATTGTAAAAAAAATAATATAGAAAATAGAAATATATTACTGAAAAACAGAATTGGCTAAGCAATTGATTCAGTCTCATTAGGAGCGAACTCAGGTAGAGTTATCCTTCTGATGACTGAATCTATAAGATTAGCCTCCTCTTGAACTGATACAAGGTTTGAACTTAGATTACAAGATTCATAAGCTTTGACAGTGTCAAAAGCAATTGTTGGAATTAAAAATAAGGGAGCTTGGTCTAGCCAAGAATTTGTAGTAATACATTTTCTTCCTTCTTTTTCCAACTGATCTTCCACTTTGTTTGCTCGACTATCTACGAACTGGAAACCCCAAAAAGATATCATTTATTGTACTAACTTTATAACTTCATCTGATTCCTTTTCCTGTAAATACCTAATTGTTGCCCGGTTATCCCCTTCTATGACCAGATGTTGTATGTTATGTATTTTTGCCCATTTAGTTGCTTGAAGGAGGACTATATCTTCTCTTTATTCAGCTGCTGAAGTTCTAAAGATGCCTGATTCTGCTGCTTTGAAATGACCTGTCCAATTTCGAAGAACAAAACCAAAGCCTGCATTAGTTTTTTCAGATAACCAAAAAGCATTACAATTTAGTTTGAAAGTATTTGTAATTGGGAAGGTTCAGTGTGGCGTTGGTTTGATAGTTTTGTCTTGTGTTTGACTCAAACTATTCAAGGTCATTGGATGCTAGTATTCAGAGTGTATTGAGATATCTAGTGCCAACTGATTTGGCGTTCCATATTTATCTTCAAATATCCTAAGGCACATTTCCTTCCAAGTAAACCAGCACTTGGTTGCAGCTAGTGCCATTGAGATGGAATTCAAGTCACCTGCTAACCATTCATTATATTTATGCAAGAAAGAAATATTAACAGAGTTTGAGTTATGAGGTGCTCCCTAAGAGGCCATTGCTTGTAGATTTCACACAGCTTTCGCATAGTCACAGTAAAAAAACAGATGATATGTATATTCCACAGCGTTCTTACAGAAAAATGCATTTGTTGTCCATTGATTTTTAACTTTTGTTTAATAGGTAATGCATCTTGCAGGCATTTCCAAATAAACAGTTCGATTATCTGTGATGTATCCCTGCTCCATAATCCTTTCCAAAACTTCTTTGTTTTGTCAGGGATGATATTGGTTGGATTTAGTAACTTTGCATATAAAGATTTCACAGTGAATTCACCGGTCTTTTTTTTTTAATGTCCGTTTAAGTTTATCTCTTTTTAGACCTCCCTGGCCATTGGTATAGAGTCTAATATTAGTGATTTCTTGTACTATTGAAGTATCAAATGATGATTGTATTAAATCAGTTTTCCATTTTTTTGTGTTTGAGTGGATTAACTCATACACAAGTGTTGTTGTTGTGTTTCCTAGAAGAACAGACTTTGCCAAGGTTTCATCCCTAGCAGTTAGCCATTTATCATCCCATATGTTGATGGATTTTCCATCACCCACTTCCCATATGCTATGTTTTTTTATATCTTATATTCCTTGTAAGATGCACTTCCACACCCAAGAAGCTTGTGATTTGTTCTTGGAGTGTAATGCACTTGTTTTCTTAAAGTATTTTCCTTTCAGAATCTGTGCCCATAGGTCATCAGGGATACTAACTAACCTCCAGGATATTCTACTGATCATTGCTTGGTTTACTTTGTTAGCCTCTTTGTTCTATTGGTTTACATAGAAAGTCAAAGGATTTTATATATATACCTTTAGAATTTGTATGTTTCCCTCACAAAAAGTCTCTCTGTATAATGTTGATTCTTTTGGTTATTTTCTTTGGAATAATGATCGCTGTCGTATGCGTCAAAAATAATTCACTTTCTTACTTAACTAAATTTAAATGAAGTATGTGATAAGAAAGAGTTTGTTCCAGGCTTTTGTTGTTATAAAATTTCAGTTTCTTGGTAACCAGGGGGATTTTTGTTTTAACAAAGCAATAAAAGTAATTGAAAGCAATAAAATAATTTGAATAATCAATAAGGAGAAGACATTTGTCAAGGGATTGTATCATTCACAAACATGTATTTTCATCAATGTCTAGAATTGATATTTCAATCTCTCATTTACTAAAAGTCCTAGGATATCTTGAACGCAAGTATATCCCGCTAATTCCATGATTTCATCACGACCACATTAAAAGATGCATATGTGAATTCTTCCTAGAAAGCAACCTAAAGTGTAAAAGCAGAATTAAGTTTAACTTCCTAAAAGCACTAAGTTCTATGGAATAAGACTAATCAAGGCAACCAAGCGTGTAAAAGCACTAATTCGATTTAACCAAGGTTATGATTCACTTGTGATTAGTAGGATATATCACTACAAGCACTACTCATAATTATGCTACTTATGATCAGAAAGTATTCAACTTTTACGTATTAAAAACCCTAAATCTAGCAATAAGAATGAAGGCAAACTCAATCGATTCCGGACTCGACTAAACAAGCACTCAAACTATATAACACTATTAATGGTGAATCATAAACAATAAATTATTGAGACAAAACTAACTCATAGATGCAAATCAACTTTATCCCATAACCAATATTATTTATTATTTAGCTATTCATAGCTTTTGAGTTCATCATATTCAATAATAAAATGAAGAAGATGAAAAACGAATGAAAGCAAACCTTAATCGCCGCTCTCCAAAGCTCCAAGTAGAAAATACGTGATCCCCAAAGTAGTGGAAGATTTTCCTTTTTGTAGCTTTTCCTCTTTCCAAAATTAGGTCAACCCTCTAAAAGCCCATATCCAATGTGGTCCACCAAGCCCATATGTGAGGAGTACCCAAATGAAAATATGTCCCAAAAGAGGTCGCCGGGAAACTGGTAAAATGACCGGAACTTGGTCGGATAAAGTATCTCAGGTGACTGGCAAAGTCGACCCGGTCACCGGTCAAAGTATCAGTCAACTCAGTCAAAGACACTGAGTCAGGGTCTAGTCGACTGAGTTAACTCAGTGTCTGAATTGGATTGAGTCATAGCTAATCAGATGAGTCAGGTTTGGCTCAGTCTGATTCACTTTGGTCTAGGCCATTTGCATTGGCCAGGTCTTGTGTTGCACACTCATTGTGCATGACTGCTCTTCTGCTGCTCCATCTTGCGATTCTATGGTGCATAACTTCCCAGCTAAAGCTCCCTTGTAAACTGCAGCAACAACTATTTTTAGCACACCAACACCAAGTATACAGCCAACTCCATCCCATGCTAATTTCAGACCTAGCCATTGATTCCATTTCTCCTCAGTTGCAATGCAACAAAGTCTTGTTCAACTGCAGCATAACTTCTTCATTGCAGTAACCACCAAATCCTTGTCTTTGTCACCAACTCAGCTGCATCTTCAAGCCAAAGCCATCCACACATATTCAACCCACACAATTCATTTTAATCTTCACCATTCTGCTGTCATAGACTCCATGGATTCTTAGCAGCAAACCCTTCCAATATCAGTTCAATCTCACCTGCGCTTTCACCAGAACTACATCCATTCATCCATCACCAAATCTGCAATCTCAGTTGCGTACACCAACACAGCATCATTCTTATTAAACTACACCTGCAATTTCATAACTGCAACTCCATCTCACATTCTCCCATGTATAGCTCAACTGCAATTTCAGCTCAAACCCAGTAACAGCAACATAAACAAAGCCTCCTTGCTTGCAATCACCAACATTTGCTCTTCCTGCAACTTCTCATGTTCAGCTGCAACAACATTAACCACCATTTCTTCGAGTTCCATCTCCATAAGCTGTGCCTCCAATTTCAGTTCCTTCAATTTCTTCTTCTCTGTTACATAACAGCATTCATTCTGCAACTTCCTTGCTTGTCTCATAACTGCCGCTACATCCACTTCCAGCAACCTGACACAAACCCATCTACACCACCAGAATCATCAGCTTCATTTTGAACTTCACACTGCTCTGTGAGTTTATCAGCATCATCATATCACCCTGTAGCACTTCTTGTCATCATTCTTCTCAAAATCTTGTCTTTCACCATCCCTGAAGTCTTACCATGTCCCTTATTCTGTTCTCTCAGCTTTAAATAGCAGTACCATCCTGCCAGCAACATCAACCTCCATCAATTGCAGCTCAGCCTAGAACCTCACAGCACCAAACAAACACCATCTCGGCCTTCACTGCCATTCTCAAATCCACCATTGCTTCCAGTTTAACAACATAACATCCGAGCCAACCCATCACCTGCAAAACAGTCCCGTTTCTTCACTGACTGTTGCAAACTCCATTTACAGCTTCACCAACTCCTCCATTTCAACCACCCTTAATCAGATTCAAGACATTCACAACACCCATTTTTTAAATCCACCAACAACAGACTCGAATTCGACAGGTTAACCATCAGTCCTCTTCCCTGTTTCTTACAGCTCACCTGAAACAGCAAATTGTTCATACCCTAACCAGATTCAGAAACCACTTTATAATCTCATCATATTCTTCCACACTTCGACTTCAATTTCAGTACCATCTTCGTGTTGAAACCCTAAAATCCATTTCAGTCTGATTTCTCTCGATCTCTGAATTTCTGCAACTCTCAGATTCACTACAAACCCTAATTTGATATCACATCTCTTCACAAACCCACGATTCTTTACTGCAATCCGTCGATTCCATCTTCATCTACTCCATGTGTTCATCGATTCGGGCCAAGTGATTTCCGTTTTCACTTTGAATTTCAGGCAAACACAGCCGCCATTCTCTCTCTCGGTTTTAGATAACAATAATGGAAAGAGAAGAAAACTTCTCTTGAATTTGGGGATTGTAATGATACAAAATTATATAGGCACCAAGTATTTTAGTACAGGCTACCAAGATGATATTTGGCTTGTCAGTTCCAGATAACTGACAGTCTATTCTTTCTTGCTTAAATGTCTGTTTTAGGCATCACCTCTTTCTTGCGGAACCTAGCTGACTCCAAGTATAGCTCGCCTATGAATTAGCCTTTTTCACTTTACGCTCCAAATGGATGTTTTCTTTTTCTTTTGCTCATATCGACTCCATTGCACCTGATAAGCTCAAAAGTCAACATAAGATACAAAATCTACTAGAAAAGTAGAAAAGAAAGCATAAACAATATATAATAATTAAGGTGTTTATAACACCTATCAAAGAACAAAACAGCCCATACTGAAATAGGCATGCTAGATAAAACAGCTTTGTTTAACACTATTTTACTTGGCTGTAACAAGATCTTTCCTAACCAGCTTTTTATTTTTTGTTCTATCTTTTCAATTATGTTGTC
Source organism: Papaver somniferum (assembly GCF_003573695.1). Classification (NCBI taxonomy): domain Eukaryota; kingdom Viridiplantae; phylum Streptophyta; class Magnoliopsida; order Ranunculales; family Papaveraceae; genus Papaver; species Papaver somniferum. The sequence goes on from NC_039367.1 coordinate 2,924,246, forward strand.
GAAAGTTGTTATTGTAACCAAAGAAGGAGAAATAAATTAAAAAAAAACAATGGATAGAGACTCTGGGTCTTAATTTTGTGATCGGTGTTTATTTCTAGAACCCGGACTCAAAATACTCATCACTGGTCACAAAGTTGGAATCCAAAATTTAAATAGCCCAAGGGGATCCGACGGTCCCAGCAATGCTTCTCAACATTGGGATATGGAGTGGGGCATGAGTGGGGCCCACCACCCCACTCACACGGTATAAGTTGCGGTGCACTCCTTCGGTGAACTAATCATTTCCGAACTTACTGGATTATTCTTTTTGACATTGTCGGTATTTTGGAAGGTTCCGGAAAATTCCAGAACATGATAGAAATCCTTAGTGTAGAGAAACACAAGGTTTCCTAGTTTAGGTTGATTTCCATATTTAGATAAGTCACCTAAATAACAATAGGTTTCCTAGTTGGTTAGAGTTTCCTTTTCCAAGGAGACTAATACTTGGGAATCAAGTTTGTGACTCCTATATAAGGAGGTCTAAACTACGTGTTTAGACATGGAATTCAGTGGTTTTCTAGATAGTTAGAGAATACACGATGTATTTCTCTAAAGTCTTTAGGGATTCCATCCCACCTCTTGGGGTGGAATTTTAGTGAATGAGAAGATCGCCTTGTTCGTTGATGGTGGAACATCTTCGTTGGTGTTGGAAGATACATCGTTTAGAAGGATATCATCTCGGCTATGTGAGATAAGTAGTATCTTGTTTGGTTGGACATTATTCGGTAATATTGGAGCGTTTTGTTCATGAGAATTATTTTAGGGTTTATGATCAACATAATGTTGGATCATAGTTTGTTGATTGATTCGTCAATTGTTAAGTGTAATTCTCTATTTAGTGGTTCCTTAATGAAGAAGAAGTCGTAACCGTTTTGGTGGATCTAGGAATATTGCTGAACCACGTTAAGTCTTGTGTGCTTTACTTATTTCTTTTAATGTGTGTTTGCATCGTTTATCTTTCATTCTACGTCGATCCAAAGATCTAGTTTCTTGTGGGTTAGTTCTTGTTGGATTTTCCCAATAAGTGGTGCAGTTAGTTTGGCTATCTTCCACAACAAGTGGTGCGGTGAGCGTTGAAAGGATCGAAGTTAGAATTGGGGATGTTTCAGTTTTTTGTGGATATCGGAATTTTTTGGTTTCAAAGGATTTGAAGTTATCAAATATTCGAAGAATGCATATATTGATGTTATCAAGCATTCATGTTTGAAGGGTTTGATATTATCAATTTTGGGTATAAAGCAAGTTAAAGTGTTTCGGAAGAATGAGATACTTTGATATTCCACAATCGTTTTTGGTAGTGTTCTATATCGAAGGATTTGACGTTATACTTCTCGAAGCATATAACCTTATGTATTCCGCATAGATCCAAGTAAGTATTTGTGTAACTATATTTTGGTTAATTGATTCTGTTTTTTACATTATTCGTATGAGGCTCTTGTGGACTATTTTAGAAGATCAAGTTGTTTTCGTTTGGGTGTATTTGCTTCGCAAATCACGTTTTGAGAAAGCAAAAGCATTGTGGTTGAGATATAAGTTTTGGCTTGTATGTTTGTTGAAGTAAAGACGACAATTTATAGTGTATTAAATTCTTATTATTATTTAGGTACGAAGGGTACAAGTTTGATATCGGTGGTCATCAGTTAGATCATGTTGTTATCAATCTTTTGACCTAAAAAGTCGAAGTATGTTAAGAAGAAGTTAGACTCAAAGATTTTTTGTGGCTTCAATTGCATAAGGCGGTGAAGATTTGGTGAGACTTTTTTGAAGATTTCGTTTTGGGAGTTGACTATTATCAAGGATCAACATGTCTCAGTTTCGAAGAGTTTAATTTCCTTTGGAGTACTTGTTGCTCGTATTGGTTACAAGTAAGCTGAAGTGTGATGAGACGTGGTATATTTTGGAATTCGTATACGGGGATTTCAGTTGTGGTGGAGCTATGGTTTCTTATTATTTAATGAGAAACAATTTTGTTAACACAATCTATGGAATATGCATCTTAGGCATATGATTGATGAAAGGGTTATTTAGTTGTGTTTCTGTGGACGTTTTAGCTTTGAAGGCCGTGTACCTTTGGCGAGAGACGCGGCAAAAGGTTTGGGTATCATTATGTTTCGTATACATGATAAGTTTAGTGACATCCATTTGGGTGTTTAGGGAATCTTTCTTACTGTTTTTGAGAGAGATGCTAAGTAGATTGTGACCTTTGTTTCGATGATGTTTTGGCAGTGTATCGGGGATCATCAAAGTGGTTTGAAGTGCAAGAACGTTTTAATAAACAGGTTGGTCTTTTAATGTTGATACGTTCCAATTCGGAGGTGAGAACCTGTTTGAGAGGGACAAGGTTTGGACACTTTATAAGTTTAGTTACAATTCTACTGTTTGGTGTAGAAAGAGATTTTATCGCATACTACTTGAAGAAAGCATAGTACATGTTGTTCAAGTTTCTTGGACAAGTTTTGGGATGAAGTTTCGGTGTCATGAACCTTTTATCATCTACTGTTATTTGGCGAAGTACTTATGGAAAGTTATCAAGTTTTGGTTGCCAAGTGTATTTCTTGTAGGAGGAAATAGTTTTGGTATTAGAGTTGAAGAAGGTGTTCTTTCTTTAGTATTCCAGAAATTATGTTTGGAATTCTTGGTCAGTTTGGAATTCTCGGTGAAGAGAGTTATGTTATAGCAATGATGGTATTTTGAGAGGTTTTGGTTTGGGTGGAGCAGTGTGTTCCTTTGCTCATCTACTACAAATATTAAGAATTTGGTTTCAATAGTACAGAAGTGGTAGAAGATGAGATCAGAGATTTCTTTTGAGAAGTCTATTCAGCAACAATTTAGTTTTATCATCCTTTGGTTCTCAGATTAGCGTGAGAAGTTAGCACTATTGTCTTGGGTAGTTACCTAAGAACTTATTACGGTTGCTTAAGAGTAAGAAGACAATGAGTGAGTGCAAAAGCGTTTTAGATATTTTCTTGGGAGATGGTAGAGTTGCCTAAGTTTAAGAAGACGTTTCGGTGTGTTTGGGTCCTTATGTCTCGTGGTTTAAATGAGTCAGTTGTTGACTTCATGGGACGATGAGTCCTTATATTGCTGAGTCGAACGTGATTTGCAAATGTTCTGAGACTCATGAATTGAACGTGTCTGTTGAGACAGAGGTATGATTCTCAAGTAAATGTTGATAGTTAAGGTGCGCAAATATTACTCATTTGATGGATTGTTGAATATTGATAGTTGAACCAATATTCCTTAGTGTGAGCACATATTGCTCATCTAAGCGAATGTTGCTCGTTTGATGAATCATTGGTAACAGGACCAAGATAAATATTAATTTAAAATACTGGATGCTGAACCGAGTATAATTAATTAGGGTATTGATCATGAGATCAACGTAAAATTATTAGTGTTTGAATCTGGAATTATGAACCTTGGATTGGAAACCCTAATTTTGATCAATTGATGATTTATTGAAAATCATCCACAGAGTGAAGGAGGGACCGGCTACATGGGATGATGAATCGACCATGCAGCTCCCAGATGCTCAGGTGAGCAAACTACCAAAGTCTCTTGAAGACCAGTTGGTGAATGAATGATTAAATACTGGTTTAATCGTTTATTAAAATAATGCTCGTCTGAGCCTTAGGTTAAAAACCTAATTATGACGGATGAGGGACCAACCAAGGGGTCATGAAGCCGGCCCTAGGTGGTCATGGGATCCTTTGATGTGCTTTGGGATGGGAATGGTGCAATAGACTATAATGGGCAAGAGGAATATTAGAATAGGTATTGGTGACAATCGATCGACTGGCGATCATTTTATGAAATTCCAAATTGTTTGGAAGAGTTTGAACCTAATATGAAAAAATTAGGTCAAATTATGAAAATATATGGGACCAGCCTTTTGAAGGCCAAAGGACCAACCTTGGTCGGTCAAGGTAGTATCTCCATGTCGCCAAAGTGTCTATGTCTCAGTCCTGAGCATTTCGGTATTTTTTGATGTGCATTTGAGCAACATTTGAGAAAATACGATGAAACCAGGGTTTTGCTGAAACTGAGGAAATTTCATGAGATGAAGGAAAAATAATAATAAAATGAAGGAATCATGAAGTGTGGGATCGGCTATGGCCAAGGCATGGCCGACCGTCCAATGATCCCGGTCCCATAGCACTTTTCCTAATTTTATTATATTTTTCATGATTTTAGGGAAATACCATAAAATCAAGGAGTTTGTTGAAATAAATGAGTTTTCCTTAAAGTGAAGGAGTTTCCATGAGATGAAGGAAACAAATAATATTAATAAAAATAAGGGCGTGATGGATCGGCTTGGGCATGGCCGGCCAGGGCCCGGTCCCGTGAGCTTTCCCTAATTTTATGTATTATTTTCATGATTTGAAGGAATTTTCATGATTTGAAGGAAATATCATGAAATCAAGAAATTTCATGGGATGAAGGAAACATAAAAATATAATAATAATAAAATAAGGGGCGTGTGGGATCGGATAGGACCCGGTCCCACGAATTTTCATAATTTTATATTATTTTTCATGACTTGAAGGAAATATCATGAAATTAAGGAGTTTTCATGAAATGAGGGAAATAATAATAAAATAATGAGGAATCATGAGGTGTGGGACCGTCCACGACTATGGCATAGCCGGCCGGCTAGTAGACATGGTCCCATGACACCTTTCCCAATTTTATATTACTTCCTTGATGCGAAGGAAACACCATGAAACTGAGGAGTTTCCTTAAAACGAAGGATATTTGTTCAAATGAATAATTGAGCGTGGGACTGGCCACGGCGTGACTGGACGTCCTGTGGGCCCAGTCCCCTAGCGCCTTGACGAATATTTTATTATTTATTATTTTCTTTCTATTTTGCATAGGTTCATCGTTCCTTCGTGTTTTGGTATGCTCGTTAGTGCATTATTTCTAAGTACACTTGCACCATTTTGGTCAGGGTTTACTCGATAGTGGCTCAGATGCATGTACGTTGAATATTTATCACTAACCCATGGTATTCTGCTGGTAAGAACCACGAATTGAAATAATGAAATACTATGAAGAATGTAGAGTATTTCCGAATATTCAGTTAATGAATTTAAGGATTATAGATAATTATTTGATGGCTCTATACTAGTAGACATGCTGTCTAGGAGCATTAATTATTCAAGGATTGAGCGATATAAGCTTGTTGAAGCGTCATATTTATTATGTATAGTATAGTCAGGGAAAACACGTTGTTACATCCTGAAGATGTTATCGCTCTATACTAGAAGGCAAGCTGTCTAGGAGTCGTCCAATCATAATGTTTCTGTACACATGTTTTTTATATAGTCAGGGAAAACATTGTTACATCCTGAAGATGTTATCGCTGTATACTAGCAGGCAAGCTGTCTAGGAGCCGTCCAATCGTTCGATTACATATAAAAGTGATTACTAAAATTGCTCGGTATTTATGAGATATGTCGTTGTCTCAGTTGAGAGACTTCACATCTACATATGCTCTGAGAGATGGTTTTCTCAGTCAGAGGTTCTTGTTGCACGAGCTTTCATGCTTTCAATGAGAGACATGAGCCTCAGTACTCATTTGATTGCTGGATCGGGAGTATCTACAATTATGATTTTACGATTTTATCCTTTATCGAAAATCCACCATCTACAATTCCAATCAAGCCATGTAAAATAAGTCTTCTAAAGGACAATCAATTTCTGACTGGGCCCACAGTGAAAATTTTGATTCTGTTCCATAGAGTTGTACTGTTTAAAAGTTAAGGCAATAGAGCATGAGACTTCCGTTGCCGGAAAAATGTTTAAAACTTCACCTGCAATTTTGAGCTGATTAAAGGAAAAGCAAAGAGTTACCACATCCATTGTTGGAATAAGAACTCCTCCATAATCATTACCAGAGATGTTCAAACAACAAACACAAAGAATACTTTCCTCTATTAGCACATACAAACCACTAACAAATTGATTTGGACCAATAGCAATTTAGAAATTTACACAAAAGGAAAGGTCGATGAATACTAATAATTTTGAGATGAACCCAAAAATATGGTACCTCTGAATTTGATAAAGAAGAAAGACAGTACCCCAAGACAGTAAAAACCAAAAAAAAAAAAAGATTAATAGGGGGTTAGTCCACGAGTGAGTTGTAGAGAGTTTAAAGTATTTTGAATCTTGGGGATTTTGAGGGAGTGTAAGAGAGTATAGGGAGTTTGAGAGAGCTTGGTGTTTTGAGTGTAGGGAATTTGAGAGACTCTCCTAAAATCTCTACTATTTTGAGAGATTTGGAGTGAGGCAAAAATACACTATAAACTCCCTATAACTCCCCCAAAAAAACCAACTCCCTAATGTTCTAATTTTTACGACTAACAGGGAGTTTAAGAGTTTCTTTCAAACTCCCCCACGACTAACAAGGTTTTCTAGGGAGTTTGGGATACTCTTCCAAACTCTCTCACGACTAACGGGGATTTTGAGAGACTCCCTCGAACTCCCCCACGACTAACAGGAAAAAACCCAGCTACACCCAACTCCCCCAACTCCCTTGAGGACTAACACCTTGTAAGAATATGGGTCAGAGACCAATACTTGAGGATGTTAATAATGATTGTTTCTTCAATATTGCCGGAGGTGAAACTTTTCTATGAAGCTCGTTACTGATAAAAGTTCAATCCAAGAGCAATCCCTAAAGAACTTGGAGTTTCAATTGACTTAAAGTTCCGCTGCTGAAACACAACCTATCAACCACCAAATTTAAAACCTTTTGGGATAAAACCGCTCGATCAAAGAGATTGATATTGAAGAATCTAATAAAGATATTGTAGATCGAAGTGATTGATCTTGAAAGAAAAAAAAACGATAAAATCCTGTCAATCAAAGAGATTGAACAAGAAGAAGGGAAGATGAGATACCCGACCAGAAAGATGATCTTTGTTGATCACGACTAAAAGAAACCAAGAATGTAATTGAGTACACCACTATCCAGGAAGAACAAACCTCACTTGGGGAAAAATGATTGAGGAATAAAAAAGAGAAAACGAAATACTATTACGGACTCTCTCTCTCCTCAAGAGATATTTTATTATCTTTTTTGGAAAAGCAGGTAGTTGGTAATTTGTGCACACTCCTCGTACCATAATGTCACTTTATTCATAATAATAATAATATTCTTTTGTGGAAATTGAACTATTGTCCCTATTTTTGATGTGTTTTACAATTATCCTTATCAAACAATAATTATATCCCTCTCCTTGTACAAGCCCATCAGGGGCCCAATAAATTAGGGATTTCCAAATATACCCATATACAAAATCGAATTTCAGTTATAAACGGATTAAAACTTAATTGAAGAGAGGGAGAGAGTTCTTCAGCTCAGCTGCAATCAGAGAGCGAAAAACCGAGAAAAAAAGTTCGAAAAAAATTTCAGCGAATCTACAAGAGATGCAATCAGATATTGGAATTCTTCTTCTCCTCCTTCTTATTCTTCATCTTTATCAATGAAATCAAAGATTTTGTCTCTGTTTTTCAATTATTATTAATCAACAAAAATCACTGGATCTGTTTCTCTGAAACAAATTGGTATTGTTCTTGTTTATTTGAAGATTCATATAGTTATTATTGATGATTGCATGTGTGTTTCATTGATTTTTATATACATTTTTTGTTTTTTGTTGTTGATGCAGAGATAGTGATTTTATGTGTGAAGATTGATTTCGTGTTTATTCCGTTGGATTGATTGTTTGATTTTTATATAGTTTGATCTCGAGATTATTATTCATCTATTAAACAGGTACGTTGACAACACAACTTTCATCAATTTTGGTTTTATGTTTTTGCTGAAACTTTGAAGAATTTTGTTTGTGTCAACTGTTTTTGTTGATCCAAATTTTATGCTGAAATATTGATGATTCATGTTTCTGATGTAATATTGATGATTCATTGTTTGATTTTGACATTCTACTGATGAAGAGTACATATTATTTGGATCAACCTTGATTGTTGATACAGCTTGCAACTGTAGTTCTCTTTTGGACAAACATTTTGTGTCAACTGTTGTTTTTTACTTCATTTGTGTATGACTTGGTTACTGATGAGTGTATGACATTCTACAGCTGTTTTTTAGTTCATTTGTGTCAACTGCTGTTGTTGATCAGATTTTTTAATATAAAATGTTCTTATTCCTTTGTGTTGTTATTTCTTTGGTACATTTGATGGTAATCATTATGCATCCAATTTGTTGATAATGTAGCTTTTATTTTAGGTTTCACACCTTGTATACTGAATTTAACTTTCACGAGGGGGCGTGTCCCCCGAGTGAGGTGCGACGTAATACTATATGTAGCTTAGGGTAGTTTAAACTGCTTTCTTCTTGGTTTGCATTGAAATTCGTGCTTTAACTACCTCTTATTTTGGATCAACTGTGATTCTTGATCCATATAAATTGGATCAACTGTGACTGTTGATCCAAAACTATGATTGCTTACACAGATTTATTGGATCAACTGTGATTGTTGATCCAAAAATGTGATTGTTGATTCATATTTATTGGATCGAGTGTGATTGTTGATCCAAAAATGTGATTGTTGATTCATATTTATTGGATCAACTGTGACTGTTGATCCATATTTTCTGAATACCACTATCTGTTTATTTTTTATTGCAGGCCAAAGATGGTTGTTGCAGAGTTCAAATTTTGCAATCAGACCATCTCGCATCCTGTTTCAGGATCAATTACTGTCAAGTAGATGATAAGTGTGGTGAAACAAAAGTGGCCTTATGTTCCTGAAGACCTCATTATTTTTGGTTACACTGTAGAAGGGATCTCAAATGTTATCAATCATGATTTGGATTTGAGGTTTTTCATTCACTACTGCACCTCACAAGGGATTGACTTGGTGAAGTTTGAAATCCATTTAAGGACCTGTGTGGATTTTATTTCTTTATCTTCTTCTCATGCTCCAAATCCTGCTTCTTCGTCATCATCAAGTTGTATTTCAATCGATGAGGTAGTTGAATTTGAAGACGTCACTGATGATGCGTGTTTTATCAAAAAGGTCTCGAAGAAGTCTGATGCTTGGGTCAATATCTTAACTGGAGTAGGGCAGTTAATTGAAGTTGGTATTAAAGAAGTTAAGGATTGTGTTACAAAGTATGAAATAAATAGTGGTCGTGAATACAAATTGAAGAAGAGTGACCTTGTACGATACACTGTGGAGTGAAAGTTCAAAAAGGAGGAAAATTGTCGCTGGAGGTTTCACGCCTCTGTCCTTGCCAATACAAAAGGTGTATTTCAATGCAAGAGATACATTGGAGAGCATTCATGTAGTTTAGCTTATTCTGACCCATCAAAAGTTAGGATGAGAAAATCGTTTATGAAAGATATATTGGAAGATGATTTACGAGCACCTAAGAAGAAGAAGACTGCTTCTGATGTTATAGATTTACTCCGAATGGAATATGGAGTTGATCTCACGTATAGTCAGGCATACCACGGTTTACAATTCACCAAGAGATTTCTTTGGGGTGATGACATCAAGTCTTATTTAGATTTTCTTTGGTATAAAGAGGCCATTGAACATTACAATCCTGGAAGCGTCGTGAATTTTGAGTATGATGGTGTGACTCGTCGGTTCAAAAGGTTTTTCGTGGCCTTTGAAACTTCTATAACTGGTTTCAACAATTACTGCCATCCGATGCTATTTATTGATTGTACCTTTCTCACTGGGAAGTTCAAAGGTGGTCTTATGGTTGCTTGCGGCAAAACTGGTAATCAAGGTGTGATTTTTAACCTTTTACTTTTTTTCATTTTGTTTGCATTGAAATACTTGCTTTTAACTACCTCTTATTGGATCAACTGTGACTGTTTATCTAAAACTATGATTGCTTACACATATTTTATTGGATCAACTGTGATTGTTGATCCAACTAAAATGGATCAACTTCCACTGTTTATCCAAGGAAAATTGTTTTGCATTGAAATTCATGACTGTTGGATCAACTGTGATTGTTTACACATATTTATTGGATAAACTGTGACTGTTGATCCAACTAAAATGGATAAACTTCCACTGTTGATCCAATTGAAATGTATCAACTTTGTTTGTTGACACTAGTTACTGGTCACTTATTTTTGTTTTTGGTTACTTATTTTTGTTTTTTGGTTTTTCTAGAGATCTATCCAGTTGCATTTGGAATTGTTGAAAGTGAAAATTGTGATAGTTGGGAATGGTTCTTAACCAATTTGAAGGGTATTATTCGTGAAGATCGTCCACTGACCATCATATCAGATCTTGGAATTGGCCTTTTGAAGCATGTGCCTGTAGTCTTCCCAAAGGCTTTCCATTCCTACTGTTTGTACCATATGAAAGAAAATATTCCTGTTCCAAAGGGCAAGAGCAGACAAACTGCAGTCAAGTTATTCGAAGAGTGCTACACTGCATTAACTAAGGAAAATTTTTATTTTGCTGCGAAGAGTATGAGTAATCTAAAGTTGGATTCATTGGTTGCTTGGATGATGAAGATTTCATTTGAGAATTGGGCTGCTCATGCATTTCTAAGAGAATTGGGCTGCACAAGCGGAGTGACATCAAAATTTATGAAAAAGTTGAAGACGTTTAAGGTTTAGAAGCAACAATAGAAAAGAATAATTCAAAAATCAAAGTTGAAGACTTAGTTACAAGAAGTTACAAGAGCAAATGATATAAGTTGTTGAAGTTCATGATACCAAGACACCACAAGTTGTGAAGATCCAAGTTCTAAAGTCCTTCTCTCATGGCCATGTAAATTTTTGTCTTGTAAAAAAAAAAAAAAATGAATATGAAAAAAAAAAAAACATCATTACGTTATTTTTGTTCAATAAGGCCATAAGGAAGAAGAAATTTATAAGTCAAGCAAGAAATCGAAGATAAGAGTTAATTGTCAAGGTTCTATGAGGTTCGAGAGTTTATCATCAACAGTTGAAGACCGAAGAAGACGTTATTTCTACTGAGCACTGTGAGAGAGTCGAAGAAAGATGCATTTTGGTTGCTTTGTTAGTCTGCTTTCAATCTGGCACAAGATCTTTCTAGCACTGGTTTAACTCATCACACGTAATTAGTCCAGCTGTGTAGCAGATGTCCCTCTCATATTTATCTCTCTCCTAATCTTATCCAGCTGTAAAGCAGCGGACGCATCTTACAATGTTTATCTAGCTGTGTAGCGGATATCTCTTTATCTAGTAGTCGTGCGGATGTGTCTCCCCTTTTCTTCAGTAAGCTTTAGAGCTGACACCTTTAATTTCTATGGCATTCTAGCTACTTGGAGATAGGTTGAGAATATGTATGTCCTCATAGCTCTTTGGATACTTGTGACCAATTAGAAGTCATGATTTTTGTGGGTACACCTCTGTTAAACCCACCCGAGATTATCTCGGTTTTATTTTTTAGTTTTGCTCGAGGACTAGCAAATAATAAGTTTGGGGGTATTTGATAGACACATTTTTGTGTCTAATTTGTCCTCAATGTCTGTATTGTTGGAACTCTATTTTTGTACTAATATTGTGTTTTTATGTATTTTTAGGAAATAAACATTTTTGGAAAATTCGGCTCGAAAAGTTGATTTTGTCACCCGGAGGACAAGTGTTATTCGGACTCCCAAGTTTGGATAAGGGGTAACCTAATTACTAAGGGGCACCCCCAGGTCACCCAAGGCATCTGCTATTCGGACACATATACAGGATAGGGGGAGGTCATCTTCTCAAAAATTCAAAATCAATTTTTGGCGGGAAAAGAAAGTTGTTCTCTGGCAGATTTTTGGTTCGTGATTTGGAAGTGTTTTAACGAGATTAAATCGATGTAATTCTTCGGAAAGGTCTATTTGGGCTTAACAGGCGTCATATGGGTGTTGGTTTCGATCCAAATTGGATAGTTAATCCAAGAGAAGAAAAACAGGGAAAGCACGTCACATGGAAGATATTCTCGGGATTTTTAGCTATCTTTGGAATGATTTTGTGTGTATACAGCGTGCGTTACTTCATCAGAGACGCGTAATAAACATGGTGGTAGAATGTCAACACCATGCAGACGCGTGAACAAGGTAAAGAAGGAAATAATTACGTAACTCTGGTAGAAAATATTTTCCGAGAATAAAACTCATTAGTGGAAGATTATTCGAATTGATGGCGGAGATTTGGAGGTGCTGTGACTATATAAATGCTTCTGGGATGTCATAGAACGGTTGTCGAGAGTTTGGAGAGTCTTTGGGATAATTTAGAAGCCAAGAGAATCGAAAGAAAAACCAACAGCGTGAAAAGCTTCCTGCTGGTGCAAGGAAGAACACGAAGAACATTAGAAGGTAAGAGAAAGTCGTTGAAAAGTGTCGCTTAATTGCGACAATTTCCAATTCCTTTCTCGCAACTTAGGAATAACGCTTACAGCACTTCAGTTGTGTCGTTCTTCCTTGACGCTTCCTGTGTGTCGCAACGGACGGTCTTAAATCGATTTTCCTATTATTTCATCATTTGTAATCAACTTTTGAGCATTAATAAAATCTTTTGAGATGTATTACACCATGATGAGCTAAACCCATTCCCAGGGGTGACGGAGGAAGCCATTCACACAATATTTATGTGGTAATTGTTATTTATTTAATTTTTGCAATATTTTTATATGATTAATTGCATTGAAAAAAAATGATTTAAATGGTTTTTATTAATCAATTGTATTTTCTCTTGATAATGCATGCTTAGTTTTATACTCTTGATGCATTATGCTTGCGACTAACATTTGATATTTTGGAAATCTGATTTGGCAATTATTAAGAATCAAATCAATTGTTTAATTTGCATAATTAAAAATTAAATAACATTACATAAATATTGTTGAATGGTGGATTCTTCACCTCTATTTTTCTCCATAAAAATTCACATCACTTTGTTTAATTTTGTTACATTTCTAAGTTTTAAAAAAAAAAAATCTATCTTCACAAGTCTGAAAAGAACCCTGTTTTAAAACCACTATCTACAACAACTTTTGAAAATACATCAAATCAGAAGGTATTTGAGATCATATCTCCAACAGGGAAGCATACTGTTGACTTGGATTCTAGAACTTGCACCTGAAAATGGTGGAAAAAACATAGCTTTCCTCGCACTCATGCAATGAAAGCAATGTTGCATATTGGAAATGATGAACCGTACAACTAAATCAGCCCTTACTATACTTATGACTACTATAGAAGGTTGTACTCTCGACCCATTTATCTTATTCCTGACTCTGAGAAGCCACCTGGAATTAATGAAAAGGGGTATATTTTTCCTCCCACTGGTGGTCGAGAACAAGATGGAAGACCTAAAGGTGTTAGGTACAGGGGTTCTCGTGAAAAAGTGCAGAAGAAGAGGAAGTGTGGCTAGTGTGGGATGCTGACCTTTCACAACCGTCGAACATGTCGCAGAGCTCCTTTGGCTCCTCGTGCACCAACGTTTCGCAAGGAGTCTCATTCCAGTATTATCAACTTCTTAAAGAGGATGTTGTTCTGAATTTCTTGTGGTGTTTATGAACAAACTTGTTTTAGGTTTCTTACCAGTTTGGTGTTTCTTTTCTTTTTTTGGTTTGCACTTGTTATTTAATGACACACATTCTTATATGTTGTTATGAATTCTATTGTTTTGTTTCTCAAGTATATGTCAGTTTGCAGGTTCCAGGGTTATTGATTTTACAAGTTGTTGACATAATTGTGTGGAAACATTGTTCTTGGGTTCCAACCTGTTTGGATCAAAAATGGTTGTTGATCCAACTTATTTGGATCAACAATGGTTTTTGACACAAAAAGAACAAAAAATTGCATGGTCATATCTGTATTTTCTAGTAAAACTCCTCAAGCTTTGCATACCTGTAACATTCATTCATAATCAGACCAACATAGCTGGATCAACAGTGGTTGTTGATCCAATATAACTGGATCAACAATGGTTGTTGACACACAAAAAAAACAAAAAAATTGCATGGCTCCATATGTATTTGCTAATAAACTCCGCAAGCTATACATACCTGTAACATTCATCCATAATCAGACAACAAATACATCCATAAATGATCAGACAAAACAAATACATGTAACAAATAATTCATTCATAATGGTTCATAATAATTCAAACAGACCTACAATAAGATTTACTTACTAATATAAGTATTTTTAAAACTACAGTTAGATTTTTGTTTACAGACCATGAACAGACTATGACATCAATCTCACTCTAATGGTTCAGCTAATGCTTCATCTACTGGATCAACTACTTGTTCAACTGAGTCTTGCAATTGGATTTTTTGTTGAATAGAGTCAGTAGCCGAATCAGGAATTTGTTCCGGTTTCTTCCATGAACCCAATTCTGACAAGATTTTTGCTGCAATCTTCACTCGCTTCTTGTTCAAATTCTCATATAAGTTAGCGATTTCAGATAGGTTTTCACAGTTTCCACGTTTCACCAAATTCTTCATGTACATGCAAGTGTGCAATGCATAGTCGCATCCGTCTTATGCTGGTACAGTGCAATGTGAGAAGCTTGTCTCGATATTACCACCTGTCTCCAGATCTCTGTGGCCCATTTCATTCAGCCACTGAGTCAGTGGTACTATCATCACCATATATTGCCATTTGTAAGATGCGTTTCGCCTTGCAGAGTTGTACACTATCCATTTTCCTTTTACCAACGCCAGCACCACCCAATGGTATCCAACACCGTCCTTGTCAGTAAATCACATTGGTATGATGAGGTATGTGTCTTCAACATTCCCTGTGTAACTGGTCCTCACCTTTTCTGGAACCCCACATCTCTCTACCTTTGCCATATTTTTAGTGGCTAATGCGATCCCCAATATCGGCTGTATCAACATTTTTAAAGAAATATATTAGTTTTGCATTTTATGGATCATCTACATTATAAAAAAAAGCCACATTTGTCAACAAAAAAAATGCAACTTTGATATCGTAACCAGAGAACAACATAAAATGAACAACATATCGTATTTGGAATTAAACTCCTCAATATATACATACCTGTAACATTCATTCATAATCAGACTAACTTATTTGGATCAACAATTGTTGTTGACATACAAACAAACCAAGATTTTTCTGTTACTTACATAATCATTTGTTGAGAGAATGACGTGGTTCTTGTAATCTGGTTTATGTGGCGAATCCATCTTTCCTTTCAGCAAATTGATGTAGTAATCAATAATCTCAGCATAAATGTTTTGATTATTCAGTAGACACTGTATGAACTTCCCATTGATGACTACCTCGAAATCTTGGTTGCATAAATAAAAATTGTAAGCTTTCTCGCTGCAAAATAAACAACAGATGCATATGTTATTAAAAACAGCTAGCATAACCCAAAAAATAACTATGTGAACTGAGTTTTTTGACTTCGAATATGTTATTAAATACCATTTTGTTGCATTCTCAAAGAATGGCTTGATGACTTCTCTTTCGCTGTCATTGAATTTTTTTCCACAACTTTAGTTTTTTTGGCTTCATCAGTTTTGTGGGTTCCGCTGGTGTGTTGTCAATTTAACTGTCGAGAGTGTCGAGGTCAATTCTTTTAATTTGCTTCTGCTTCTTTTTTCCTTTTCCACCTTTCCTTTGTCCCCTTTTACACTTAGCAGTAGGTGTTCGACTTCGAAGTTTATACGGCTTTCTCTTCGGCCTTTCTCCCTTCTTCACCCGTTTCACAAGAAAACTGACCTGCGGTTTTTCTGATGCTTTTGTACCATCGGATTGTTCCTCTGATTCGGTTTCCTCTTCAGTTTGCTCCTCAACTGCATCCCAATTAAACAATTTCTTCAATCCTGTGCGTATTGCAGCTCCTTGTGTATTGTCATCCTCTTCACTTTGCTCTTCAACCTCTTCACTTTGCTTCTCAACCTCTTCTGCTTGTTGTGTTGCCTCACGATATACCTCATCCATTATTGCAGTGAAACTCGGTTGTGAGTGAGCTGTTTGCACATTAGCAGCAATTTCATCAGGTTTTATTATTGAAAGTGGAGGAGTGTTAAACACAATCATATCTGCTGGTATGACACCTTTCTCTTCTACTATTCCAGCAGATATTTAAATGTTTTCCACCAACGAGTCGAGCTCTGCAACGTATTCGACAACTGTACTGAGCTCTAAGTCATCAGATTTCTTTACTTCTCTTCCTGCATGAAATCCTTTCTTCCAACTCTCCTTATTTTTGCTACTTGTTTGTTTTTCTGAATACGTCATTCCACTTTCAAAACCCTTCTGAAAAAACTTATCTTGAGTTCCAAAACTGTCTTAAGTTCCCAATGTACTTTGAGTTTCATCTTCAGTTCCCAACGAATCGTTCATTTCTTGAGTGTCTTCATTGTTCACAGCCGCAGAATCATCCACTTCCATGTCTACTCTAGTTTCATTCTCATCTTTTGGTTGGTCATTCCGCAGAGTTCATTTCATGTTGATTACCTTTTCCAGATGATTCGCCTTTTTGTTGTTGAGTGAACAAATCTTCGAATTCCAAACCTTCAAAATTCTTTCCCTGTATACACTGGTTTATTTTTATTCAGTGATTCCTGAAAAATCCTTTATTATTCATGCCATTTCTTTATGTTCTTGTCAATATCAGCAAGTCCCTCCGGTTCTCCTGCTTGCAACTGTAGTTTTTCCTTGTTCCTCTCATACAACTCTCTCAAGAATATCGTGTTGTGGACAAAAATTTTGATTTGAGCCTTGTCCATATAATGAATCTCATGCTTGTCACAATCAAGAAGGATGTTTTCTTCCTCTAGTTCCTTTATCTTTTTCCTATCTTGTTCCAGTTCTCTTGCAGGTGCCGATATGTCAATTAAATAGTTCTCCTCAGCAGACACTGGATCAACAAAGTCTTGATGAAACTGCGAAGCATGATCAACACAAATCAAAATATTGTAGACACTATAACTGGATCAACATTGGTTGTTGATCTCATTCACATGGATCAACTTCCATTGTTGATCCACAAAAAACTGACAGTAAAACTGCATTCACATGGATCAACATCCATTCTTGATCCACAAAAAACTGACACTAAAACTGGATTAACATTGGATGTTGATCCCATTCACATGGATCAACTTCCATTGTTGATCCACACAAAAAATGGTACATTTTTAATAGTAAAGATAAATATAGTAAAAATTGGATCAACTTCCTTTGTTGATCCACAAAAAAATGATACATTTGTAATAGTAAAGATAAATATAGTAAAAAAAATTATCGTCTTGCGGAACCAAGTCATATCGATTTCCTTCTTGTTGACTTCCTTACTAAAATCAGCTACAAGCTGCTTGCACAATGCATTCTGGTCCCATCGTAGGAATCTCGGAGTTGCATTTTCAAAATTCTTCCTTTTGTCGATGCAGTTTTTGGTACGTTCACAGAACCAACATTGCATAATATAAACAACAATGTTAGTTTTTATCTAATAGTATGCATTTCACTCTCTACAATAATACACAAGTATGCATTTCACTCTCTACAACAATACACATTTTACTTTTACAGAATTGAAGTTTTTTCTTACCACTAGGACAGTTGTGCAGCTACCAATAGCTAACTGTGTATCCTTCTTATTTTCCAGGTTCGAAATCAAACATTCCACAACATGATCCGTTCATGAAACTTTGTCCATCAGTAATATATGAGGCAACCATTTCTTTGGGAAGGCTGTCATACCAGTATTTGGGAAAAATAAAACCGTGCATAACCACATACCGAAAAGTCCTACAAAATGCACCGGATCAGACTCATCTTCTTCTGCATTTTTTAGTTTGCTTACAACCTCATTCTTCATTATTGCGTCTGGACAATCTTTTGGTTTTTCTGGTCTGAACTTTGTATTTAAGAATTCGTTGTAGTCAAATCCTTTCTTCGGGTGCAGTTGCTGCTTCAATTCTTCACTCTTTATCAGTCTTCTCATCTTTAAAGCGAAATCTCTTGCTTCCAGAGAGCATTCTTCGTTTTCTCCAAATTTGAACTTTCTGGTTATTGGATCAAATCCACTCATCAGTAGCTGCATTGCAAGATTAATCTTGTTCATCCATTTACCAATCATTCTCTTGTCTATTATACAAAATGGGTTGATTAAGTCCCAATATGGATATTCCTTCAGTGCTTTTGCAAGTATCGGTTTCTTTTTGTTATTTGCATCTTCTACTTCAAATTTTTTGCATAGAAAATTCCCCATATCAGCCAATGGTTGGAGACCTCCTTTGATTCTTTTTTCATTTGCTCTCGACTTGCCTGCATACATGAAACTAAAATCATTTTCATTTTTGACAATAATCCAGAATCAAATTTTCAAACATTTACCAGTTGAACAAATTTGCATCTGAGCAAAATAATAATAAAAGTTTGAAGAGAAATATCAACATAACTAGGAAACGTTCAAAATCACCAAATTATGCTTGTTTTAGTCACACACAAAATACTCATATTTGACGAGAAATCATTTCCTTCCAAGAACACTAACCAAAACTCAAAACTAACTAAACAAGACCAAAATCAAACCTAATCAGTAAATCAAAACAAGACCAAAATCAAACCTAACCAAAAATCAAAACAAGACCAAAATCAAAATCGTTTTTACCTGTTCAAATTGAAATCTTCAGTGAAACCAAATAAAACTTGATTAGCTTTTTGTTCAATGCTTTTTGTTTATGATGAAAGATATGCTTTCTATGTTGATGAAACGAAATGAAACTAGGTAACTTTCAGTTTCTGTTCTTCATCAGAGACTAGTGGATTTATTCAACTGGTTGATTTTGAGTAACGTCTAGTGTATTGATGTTTGATTTTGAAGAACTGCTAGTGTATTTATTCCATGAATTTCAGTTTTTATTCCATGATTTTTTTGGTTTTCAGTTTCAGATAGTGGGGGCGACTGAAACGAGGGAGAGAAGAGTGAGTTGGTGAGAGAAACCGTAACTGAAAATAAGTAGAAATTGTGTCTGATCTAGTATTTAGTGAAATATATAGGGAGATAATTTCGGTAATCTAATAATTCCATATTTTAATTCTTAAAATTGGTAGGGATATATTTATTTTGGGGAATGATATATTTGTTGGCTTCTAAAAGTAGAAACATATAAATAATGTATCCTATGCTTTTTGTCCATTGACATCTGACACCCCTATCAGTGAATCAATTTTTATTTATTTTTGGTATTTTTCAACAACAACAATTTTGACTTTTCTAGCATTACTAGTCTTTGTTTTCCGAAGCCAAAAACATATATATTCTACAAACCCCCACAAGAGAGGAAATTTGGATCACCTTACCAAACATGAACCAATGGGGCGCACTTAGCCCCGATGGATTCTAACCCGGTTTCTTTAAATCAAATTGGGAAATCTTTGGTTATGACATCATCAACATAATCCAAGAATTTTTTAAATCCGGAATCCTCAACCCGGATCTTAATTTTTCTTTTATTACCCTCATTCCAAAATTATCCACTCCAAAAACTCCAATCGACTTTAGGCCCATTAGCCTAAGCAATACAATCTACAAACTAATCTCAAAAATCTTGGCTAACAGACTAAAGCCCATTCTCAACAAAATAATCTCTCCAAATCAATATGCTTTCCTGCCGGGCTGACAAATTACTGATAACATCATAATCGTCAACGAGCTCCTTCACTCAATGAAAACTTCCAAATGCGAAAAAAATAAAGGATTTTATGGCGCTTAAATTAGACCCGTCTAAGGCCTTTGATAGGGTGGAGTGGTCTTTCATCTCAAAATCAAAAGCTCTTATTGGGTTTGGTTTTTAGTGAAAATTGGGTTCGGCTTATTTTTCAATGCATTTCCAACACTTCCTTTTCAATTCTCCTAAATGGCACTCCAAGACCAAAATTCCATACCTCGCGAGGTTTAAGACTGGGTGATTCCCTATCTCCTTACTTTTTTCTCATATGCATGGAAATCTTATCCAGGCTTCTAGAAAAGGCATTCGTTTGTAGAAAAATAATTGGGCCCAAAATCAATAAAGAGGCGCCAAACATATCCCGCATATTCTTTGTTGATGATTGCTTTATATTCACAAAGGCCAACTTAATTGAGGCAAAAAATCTGCTAGATATCCTTTCTTTATTTGGAAATATCACCGGGCAAAGGGTTAACCTCCAAAAATCTAGCGTTTATTTTAGCCCTAGATTACACCCTAAACACGGGAAAATTATTGCGAAAATTCTTTAAGTCCCATTGATGACGAAAAACGACAGATACCTTAGAGCCCGCTATTTTGTGACAAAAATAAAAAAGCTAATTTTGAGCCATTGCTTCAGAAATACTACTCTACTCTATAAGGCTGGAAATTAAAACTCCTTTCCCAAGCTGGTAGAACATTTTTAATCAAATCGATTTTACAAGCTTTCCCAACGTATCAAATGCATGTGATCCCCCTTCCAAAAGAGACTCTTGATCAAATGGACAAAATCCAGAGAAACTTTTGGTGGAAAAAAGAAGGGCATAAGAGACAAGGGGGTTTCATCAGAGCTTGGGCCAGCATTTGTAAGCCCATTTCACAAGGAGGTCTAGGAATAAAAAATCCTCACAGTTTCAACATTACTTTCTCACAAAACTTGTCAGTCGCCTCATCACATAACAAGATCAATTATGGGTTAAACTGCTTCGAGCTAAATACTTTCCAAATTCTAATCATCTAGAAAACAATAGATCATCCAATTCATCGTGGATTTGGACAAGCATAAAAAAAGGCTTAGACCTTATTCAAGGTAACTTTGTCTGGCAAGTTAAAGACGGTAAATCAGCAAAAATTTGGGAAGACAGATGGATACCAAATGCATAAATCATAGCAAAACCTACAAATATTCAAGAACATGTCCCAAAAATGGTGCAGGAGTTAATAACATAAGATAATCACTGGTGTAGATGGTGAAATTTGGATGAAGGGCTAAAGTGTCATTTCAAACCTATAGACAGAATTCAACTCTCACAGGAGTGATTAAGCCCTTGGTCCTCAAGGCATCCTTAGCCACGATTTCTAGTATAGTCTCCGCGAGACACTGCTGGTCGTGATGCCGTGACTCCTAGCTCACATCCTCAACGAGATACTGCTAGTCACGTAGGTTCTGTAGAGCGTAAAACGTCCCCGTCAGACTTATGAACCAGAAAAGCCATAATTCCAGCATGTTTTCGAGAGACACGACTGATTGTGATGCCATAATTCCTAGTATACGTCCTCAACAAGATGTTTTTGGTCATGTAGGCTCTGTAGATACGTAAATACGTCCTCGATGGAATTATGACCCAGATCGGAGATTTGCATATCTCCTGTAAGCACGAATCACCCTATTTGAGATCAAAGAATGATTCCTAGTACATCATCGTGAGATACACTAGTCATGTATGCTCTAGGCTCTGGCTCGACTTACTGAGGTTTCCTGATAACTCCTAGGACATACTCGCGAGATACGCCGGTTATCCTACCTCTGAGCTCTTTTTTTGATAGACTCCTAAAACATCCTTTCGAGATACACTGGTCTTGTTGGCTCATCATATGGACACACAATTGATTCCTAGCACATCTCTGCAAGATACGCTGGTCAAAGACGAGTGAGCCAAAGTCTTGCAGAGACATTAAGTCGGGCGTCCAAAGCCTTTTATCTCTCTAGGCCGAGTCTCAGCTGACCGCAAAGAGATACGGATCCGTTAAGAAAATCTTCGAAGAGATTTTTGAGCCGTCTGCAAAAATTTCAGAGAGATTTTTGAGCTGTCCGCAAAAATCTGAGAGATTTTTTGAGCTGTCTGCAAAAATCTCCGAGAGATTTTCGAGCTGTCCGCAAAAAACTCTAAGAGATTCAAAATCTCTCTGCAAAAATCACAAAGAGATTTTTTTAAGAGGCGCACGCCTTACCTAGCGCTTAAAGCCTATTTTTTAATCCTCTCAAATACGCTCACGACTAGTAAATTGAGCCTGAATTATACATGGCTATCCAAAAACGTGGATAGGCTCTCTTGAGCACCGCATGCTTAACAAAGGGACCTATAAAAATGATACGGTCTTCACACGGAATTTGTGACCGGCCATGAACAAAGGGAAATCGGTCTTAGCTCCTCTCACACTCTGCACACAATTCTTGAGGAATTCCATGCCTTTTCACATGACTCATCCTAGTCATTCTCACAAAAACAAAGAATATCTCTCTATCTCTGCCAACTCGGCTATGGAGAATATTTCTCTTTCAACACATCATCACAAAGAACGACTCAGCTTCACACAAATGGGGGGATATCAATTAGGGTTTTGTCCTAGCGGTCATGTGTGAGAAATATCCGGCTTATTTCTCACCGCAGAAGAGAATAAAGGCGGTGGAATAATGAGATAAACTCAACCTAGTTTATCCTTATTCCTGAAGAAACGGGAGAATTATTCCGCACGGCACGGAAAGCAATCCTTATATTCACCGACTTGAGATTATAGAATCCATCTATAAATAGGTCATCTATTTTCCAAGCTACGATGATCTTTTTCATAACCTCTCAGAGCAATAACTTGTTCTCTGATCTCTCTCTTCATCTGCTTCCCTCCCTAAGACCATCCCTAATTCCTTTTTCCCCGTGACTAAAGCAGCCTTTGAACGGCCACTGTGCATGGTTTAGGCGAAGACTGTTCGTGATCAACCTCCCGAAAATCACTTTCAAAACCCTAGAATCCCATATCTAGCCTCTCATAGATTTTAGGTAACTACAACTGGGATACAGAAAAACTGAACAGATTCTTCTCCCAGAAGACATAAGAAAAATTCTAGCGATAACTCCATGAATACAGGAACATGACAAAATGAGATGGAAACATCATCATACGGGAAAGTTCTCCGCAAAAAACATCTACAATTTCTTAATCTATCAGGGGCAGGATAACTATACTCCAGTTGACTTCCCCTGGGAAATTATTTGGAGAATTCAAGCGATTCCAAGAATAAAACTATTCATTTGGAAGCTAATTCAGAAAGCTCTCCCTACTTTGGAAAGACTTGGAGCTCATAACAAAGATTTCAATCCTGTCTGCCAGATGTGTGATGCACAAGTTCACGAAATAGACAATCATCTCTTCAGAGCTTGCCCATTCGCTAGAGATATTTGGTTTGGGTTCTCGCTGGATAGTCTCATCTCAATAGGAGATAATGATACGATGGAGAACTGGGTCAAAGGCTGGATTTCAGTAAATAAACCAACGAGCATAGTAGAAAAAATAACCACCATTCTATTTGTAAAAAATAACCACCATTTTAAAATGAGTTAATTTCTCTTCTTGAAATTGTTGTTTGTAAAAAATGTATTACTATTAGTAAGTCTGGGTCATGTTTAAATGATTTCATGTCTCATATCTTGTATTATATACTTTATAGTTAACTGGTTTATATGAATGAGCTTCTTTTGTTATGTTTAATAATAACATGACTTTTACTCTTGTTTACAACTCGTGCATCCCAAATGGAAGCTCAGAGAATTTGGAACTTGCCGATTGACCGAACTCCACGGCCGATCAAAAGAGAAAAAAATTTCGAGCCGTCACAGAGCCGGTCTCACACTCTTTCATAATTTTGACCTAAATATCTCTCCAGTGTTCATATTGGGTCCAAAATCTCTCCAACCAACTTGGGACTCACTTAATCGACCGTCAGCTGGTCCCACGACCACCAAAGGCCGATCCCATGACCCCTTGGTTGGTCCCTCATCTCTCCGTAACTAAGTTTTACTACTAACGCTCACACGAGCACTATTTTAATAAATGATTAAACCAACATTTGATCATTCTTTCACCAACTAGTTAACAAAGGACTTTAGTGCATGCTCACTCGAGCACTTAGGCGCTACATGGTCGACCATCATCCCATGTAGATGGTAACTCATTCACTCAGTGACTTATTTTCAGTAGATCATCAATTGATCAAAATTTAAGGTTTCGAACAAATGCTCTGCAAATCATAATTCTGAGCGAGTTCAAACAATAATAATAATTATGTTGATCCAACAATCAACATATGGTCTAAATATATAATATTTGGTCCAGCTACCAATATTTTAATTGGTCACGTTACCAATAATTTATCGAATGAGCAATACTTGCTCAGATGCTCGAACATTGATTCAACTATCAATATTCAGTAATTTATCGAATGACCAATACTTGCTCAGATGCTCGAATATTTATCCAATTATCAATATTCAGTCATTTATCGAATGAGCAATACTTGCTCAGATGCTCGAATATTGATTCAACTATCAATATTCAATAGTTTATCGAATGTGCAATATTTACTCAGATGCTCGAATATTGATTCAACTATCAATATTCAGTAATTCATCGAATGAACAATATTTTCTCAGACTATCAATATTCATTATGTTGATTCAATTATCAACATCATTCATTCGAGAACTATACGTCCCAGCAGACATGTTCAATTCATGAATCCTAGAGCATTCAGCAGTCATGCTCGACTGAACAATACTTGGACTCATCGTCTAATCAAGTCAACGACTGACTAATGAAATACACGTCTGCTTTGCAAACTCCATGTTCGTGAGACATCAATCACGTCACATGGGGGGTATTAATTAGGGTTTTGGTATGGCGGTCCACGACACGTGTGTTCATCCACGATGAGAAATGTAAGTAAGTCGTGCTCACACCTACCTTGGGCAGAGTATCTCACTACACAAGGGTTTACTTTTCAGTTGAGGGAGTTAGCAAAGTAGTGGGTGGACAATCAACCAAGTCTCTGCATGACCTGGAACTGGTTAAACCACGATTTTGCACTTTCCCTCTCTTTCACTCGAGAAACCGTCACACAAATTGGAGATCAGTATGTCTACTGTTCTGGAAATATAATCAAGTCTCTGAATCCATGATTGAACAACAGAAGAATTCTTATCCGAGCAATCACTCTCAAGAATTCAATCAATCGACCAGATCTTATTCGAACTCAACAGTTCACAGAAAACTTGCAGAAACCTTAAAAACATGCACAATCCTTGATCATCATTGATCTCACACACTTCTCAGCTTCCCTCCTACAGATCAACCCTCTTCCCTCTTTGTGACCGAAATGACTCTAGAATGGCCATTTTCTTGGTTTAGGCCGGAGTCCTACAAATTGATCTCTCGAGTTTGAGCTCCAATACCAAGTTAACAAGAAAAATAAAAGGAACAAAATGAACTCTCGCTGATCGAAACATATTGGTTACTTTTATACCCATATGCCAGAAACAGATGAGGCAAAGGCGTTCCAATAAAAAATATTCAAGAACAGGTCCCATCATCTTTCCCTTATACATTTTTTGGATATATTTGTTGTTTATCACTCTTTATCTTCACGATCTACTTGTGATTGATATCCTTATTTGCACTTAGGGTTTCAATTATCTTCTATTTGGATGTTTTTGTTATTCTTGTAAGCGAACATGCAATCACTATTTCAATCTGAATGAATTGAAATATGTTGATTGTCCAAAAAAAAAGGTGTGCTTTTTCTAAGCCATATTAAAAATCTAACATGAAACAATAATTTCTTGATGCCCCAACTTGGCAGTTTCGAAACATTTAATAACTCAAATCTCTTTGTTGTAGGGTGGGAAACGGATGAGTAGACGTGAATTTGGTATCACCCGCGTCCGATTCATCTAAATGACTGATTTGAGATTTTCATCCACGTCCATTAGTGGTCGGATGTGACACCTGCAGGCTAGCGGGTGAGCAGATCAGATGCAAATGGATTTTCACGAATCTAAATAATTTTTAAACAAAACGGATAAATGTTGAACATGGGAAATATAACTTAGTTTAAAACTTAAATTACTAAAATACAAGATAATTAACATAATAAGAGTAACACCATGTCATTCCAATAACCTAAATTATAATATTTATTGCCTTCGACCAATCCAAAAATGATACTTTTGGAATATAATTGAGGATCTTCAATGTTTCTCAATAGCAAACTATATATATTATCTACCAATTTTCCTTCATATATGTGTAAGGCTAAGTCCTACGGGAGAGATAATTAGCTGCTAAATTGGCCATCCACGTCAGCCTGGTCGACCTTCTAAGTCCTATGGGAGAGATATCTAGCTGCTAGATTGGCCATCCACGTCAGCATTAAGAAAACTTTTTGAACGCCGCTCGGTTCGACTCTTTCAGTCTCAGCCGTTAGATTTTGTGATTCTTCTGAGCGCCGAACCGTTCGGCGTTAAGAAAACTTTTTGAACGCCGCTCGGTTCGGCTCTTTCAATCTCGGCCGTTAGATTTTGCGATTCTTCTGAGCGCCGAACCGTTCGACGATTTGTTTTACTTTTTGAACGCCGCTCGGTTCAGCGTTTCAATTTCGCTGATAGTGAAACGGCGAGCAAATGCTAGGAGAGAGAAGTAGCCAGAAAGAGTGTTAACTTTTTCCCCACACTTTTTTCATGATTTGCAACACTTTTTGGCCAATTTAGCCATCCAAATTCTCCCATAGGACTTAGCCTAATACTAACATTATCCTTAGGTGTGTTACACAGATGGGTGATGTTCCACCAATGTCCAACCCGTGAAAATGACCGGTTTCAAAAATTCATCTGCATCCAATCCGCTGAGAAACGGACCGAATATCCACCCACCAAAATGAGGATTAGTTTGGGTAAAATCCACGAATTTGGATTTTTTTTTCTCACACCTTTTGATTTTGTGGTTTAAGATGGAGGGCGCTTGACCCGCCTTTGCAAGGAGGTAGGTGTCTTTTCATTAGATTGTAGCCGGCTAGCCTCATGGCTAGATGAAAGGAGCCAGATACAAGTAAGGAGAATTGGAAAAAAGAAGCCATTTTTATCAGCACCAATAGCAACAAAAACAGAGACGATGATGCCCTAGTCCGTTCTTAACATCATCTTCACCGCAGCGCTCTTTCAAAATTCTTCGAGAATCTTAAAGGAAAAATATTCATCTAAAGCAATTCGGAGGATCTGGTTAAACCCTTAATCAAACAAATTAGGGTTTCTCTTATTATTTCTTCTTCCCCGTTTTAAAGGTAATCAATTAAAACACCAACTTTTTTTTTCTGTAAAACCCTAAATCAACAAATTAGGGCATGTATATGTAATCCCCAAATAGCTTTCTTTTTTATCTGTTTCGATTTTCATAATCTGTGCAGGAGGAATTAGGGCATCCGATTAAACAGAAAATGTATTCCTCAAGAGGGAGTAATGCTTATGGGCAGCAGCAATACGGCGCTCAGCAGACGTATGGACAAAATGTAAGTTTATGTCGACGAAGACGCTAACCTAGATGTTGCATTATCAATTATAGCCGTCTATTTTAAGTTCTTGATTGGCAGTGTACATGCAAGAAAGGATTTAGGTTAAATTCTGGTTATATTGACTTGTTGCTGTTTATCTTGGCTTTCTGCTGTTTTTATGTGTAGTCCGGAGCTGATGGAAGCTCCCTGCCTTCTCGACAATCATCTATGCAAGGATCTGCTGTTCAAGAGGCAGAAATTGGTGCTGGATATAGAGGTCATCATCCTTCAGCGTCAACTCATTTTGGGGGACCATATGGTGCAGTCTATGGATCAACTGCGCTGAGCAGTGCCCAGCAGGTTAGAGATTTCTTTTTCTCCAATAACTTCAGTTCTATGTAATGCTTATTTTGGCTCCTGACTTTAAAAGTGCGAGAAAGTGGTTACCAAATTGCATTTGCAAACCACTAAGATCTGAATACACGTATTACATTTTTCCATCTGAGGCTTTTCTATCAAGTTTCAGAACATATTGAACCCATGCTTGGTCATTTGTAGCTTTTATTAATTTCGTAGATTTTAATGTCTTTCACAGAACTGAATCGTTGCAATCAACTGTTGGTTGGTCATTTTGATTTCTTATCCCCCAGTGTAGAGATCTTGTAAACATTGTCTTGGGCTGTTTACTTCTCATTTAATGGTTCATCCTGAAGATCCCAATGTTTGGCTTTTCGATTTGTTTTAGTGAAAACTTTGTGCATGACAGTGTATAGTCGAACTCAGTGCTCTCTACTAATTGTTTATATATATTGAGTTGCTGTACTCTTAAGCTCCCTACAGACTGATCAGTCCTTTTGTTTTCACTAGTTTGTCTTTTGTATCCTTATTTATCTCCTTATTTTTCGAAATGAAAAACATCTTCTATTATTATGATGCACTACTGCCCCTGCATCATCTTATTTTCAAAATATTACAGCCGTTGCTTGCACATAGTATGTTTGACGTTGTGTGTTGCTATTGTGCCACTCTAGTTTAATGTCCTGCGTGTACAATGTACATAATAATGTCAGATACCGACATGTGCACCCATGTCATTGTTGCATAACAAGCAACACATTGTAGGATGGACCTTCACTCTCAAACACATGCTTGTGCAGGTTGGACCAATGAGTGACAAGGGAGCAACTTCATCAGCTCTTCAAGGTCGGACTGGCTATTCTTCAGGTATTGCAGGTTCTCACATGTTTGCATCTGCTGACTATATTTCATCGTCAAGTCATGGATATGGCCCTAAAAGCGATCAAATCTCATCTGGGAAGCTTTCTGACTACTCTTCCGTAGATAGACGGCATTATGACTTGCAAAGTGAAGTAACTAGACGATACACAGACTCTGTTGGTCTTGGTCATCAACTTCAGGTACTTAGCTTTATCTTCTAGTTTACTTCCTTTTTCTTTTCTTTTTTATTTTTGTAATATTCTGGGATCATTATCTATTTTATAGATTTTATGACCTGACTAATTCTTCCTTTAAATTTTTTATCTGCAGCAGCCTGAGATTTACGATCGCATTGACCAGGTATTCAGCTTGGCTACTCTGTACATATGTACATGCTCTGTATGAACTGTCATAGTTTTTATTGAGATTCTGAACTACAAATAGGTCTGTTTGTTAAAATCAGTGAATTGGTTTACCTTTGGTCCTTTGGGTCACACAACCTCGTCAGAGGGGAGATCATCAATTCCAATTAAAAACATTTTTCTGAACCAAAATAACTACTGATTGTTTTATCTTTGAATCAAATAAAATGTGGAGAAATTTGTAATTTTCGCTTGTTATGTTGATTGATGCTGATCTGTTATCCTTTTTATTGTATTACGGAGATAAGGTGTTGAAACTACACCAATGCAAATGTGAACTAGAACAGCTTAAGCCCTTACCTTTAATCAATTGCAAAATACAATCTTTGATTTGAGGTCATAGTATGAAAACTTATGCCGAGAATGATTCATTTGCGAAATCTTACTCAGTGGCATGTTTTAAGAAATCACTTCATCAACGTGTTTGTACTTTAGTTTATATTATATTTGACATGTATAAGTTCAGTCTATCTAACACTTGTATATTTTTTTTATCTTTCCAGGCTGCACTACTTAGACAGCAACAGTTGCTAAAATCTCAATCACTACAATCCGCTTCTCCTCTAGATGGTGGTGCTAGGTACTTATCATGGCATTGTTGCTAATTTTTTCTTGAATTAATGGTTGTTGCATGATGCATCTCTGGTCATGGTGATACACTTTTTATGTTTTTTATGTGAATTTGGAAAATGCGAGCATCTGGTTCTTTCTTGCTCAGTCCCATAAAAGACGTTTTTCAATCAAAAGGTGTCTATGTTAGTGTCAGTGTCTGCTTTTATATTCTTTATGTGAATTTGGAAAATGCGAGCATCTGCTTGTTTCTTGCCCAGTCCCACAAAAGACGGTTTTCAATTAAAAGGTGTCTATGTTAGTGTCAGTGTCGGCTGCATGTCCTGTTACGTTGGATAGACTCATTTTCTTACCGGGCTAAGTAGCATTGGCATTTCTGGCAGACCAGCTGACTATCTTGCTGCGCGGGGTGCTCCCATTCGTCACTCCGCACAAGATTTAAGTGTCTATGGTGGAAGGCTGGATGCAGATCCTCGTACTTTATCAATGCTTAGTGGTCTTCCGTACGATGGACAACATCAAGCATCATCCATATTAGGGGCAGCACCTCGAAGAAATGCTGATGACCTCATGTATGCTGCACAAGGTTCTGCAACTTCAGGTTATGGGGTGAGTCTGCCTCCTGGTCGGGACTACGGGAATGCGAAAGGACTTCATGTCACATCACGTGAATCTGATTATTCTAGTAGCCTTTTGTCACGTGGTGGTGGCCTTGGAGGTTCCAGGATGGAGGAAAGAAAAGATGATAGAGGAACTTTCCGGCGAGAGCTAGAAATAAGGGAGGAGGAGCGTCGTAGGGATCATGTGCGTGTGCGAGAGGAGCGAGAACGAGAACGAGATCGCGAACGTGAACGAGAACGGGAGCGACGTGACAAAGATAGAGAACGTGAAAGTAAACGTGTCCCTGAAATTAGGCGAGAAAGAACGCCACCAAGAATCACTAGAGAACGACCTGGTTCCGCTTTAGGAAAGGAGGAGAAGTCTCTGGGACGAGATTTGCAACGTCATGATTCTCAACAGAGGTGGATCTTGATGTTTTATTTTGTGACCTGCTATAGTTCTGAATAGATTGCTTCTTCATACGTGGTGAAGCCTTCATAACTAACTCTGTGTTCTCTTATACTGAAGGCGCCATTCACCTGTTAAAGAGAAAAGGAGGGAATATGTCTGCAAGGTAAATTCACATAAGAACCTTAATCGTTCACTGATATGGGAACTATATCTACCAACCGCGAGGCTGTGGAGTTGTCGTCTTCACTGTAGGACGTTAAGTTTGATCTTAATCTTTTTGCTGGGGAACTCGGGCCTTTTGGCCAAGATTTAAACATTTTCTTTTTTCACTAATTGACCCTCGATTAGTTTTTAGGATAGGTAGATGATTATGATTCACATAGTTTAATATGTAGCCGAACGTTGGTGGTGACCATTTCTTACTCGCTAATGATATTTATAGTAGCTGGTTTCTGTTTCGAGTATTTCTGCCGGGGTTCTTTGGGTCAGATACAAGGCTTTACTGCTTTGAAATGGTTTTGTGTTAAATGTCTGCTGGCAATTAGTGTGGTTGTCTAATGTTGGAGCTATTAAAGTGTTGTTCAGCGGTTTGCAATATTCTTTTTCCCCCTTTTCTCTCTCCTGTCTAGTGGTTTTTGCCGAGCTTTAATGAGGTGGTATGCCTGCAGGTGTACCCGTCTTGTTTGGTGGATGTTGAAAGGGATTATTTGTCCGTTAGCAAGTGCTATCCTAGGCTATTTGTCTCACCAGATTTCACAAAGGTACGACCTTCTTACTTTTTTATGTGGACCGCGACCGAAAGTAAATCCTGCTCTGGGCACTGACACAAACCTCTACATTCTGTAGGCTGTTGTGAACTGGCCAAAGGAGAACCAGAACATTTCTTTCAGCACTCCTGTTAGGTACTTCTCTTTTGCTCGTCCTCAAATTTTCTTCTACCAATTGCTTTCGATGGAAACCTTTATAAATGAATTTATTATGCCGAGTGTCCCAGCTTTGAGCATGACCTTGTTGAAGTAGAGAGCCTTTCTGTGAAAAAAGAGGCATCCGTTCAGTTAGTTGCTGAGCCTGGGAAACCCACAAGTGGTGCTACCATATGGAATGCTAAGGTGCCGATTTATTCATTCGTTCATTCGCATTATGCCAAAGAGACACTTTTGGTTGTCTGTAATGTGTTGCCAGATCTTTTGTCCCACATTTGTTTTTAGATACTGAATCTAAATAGCTCATTACTGATATTGCGCTTATCATCATCCATTTTAGGTGATGTTGATGAGTGGAATCAGCAAGGATGCTTTGGAGGAGCTGTCTTCTAATAAAAACTATGAAGACCGTATACCACATATCAATAATATTCTGAGATTTTCTTTTCTGAGAAAAGATCGGGCTTTCATGGCTATTGGTGGCCCACAGGGTGTTGTTGATGGAGGGGATTCTTCAGTTGATGATTGCTCGCTGATTAAGACTGCCATTAGGTAAATACATCGTTGTTCCTTAACTTGATTCTTCCTTTTTAAGCACGGAAATGAAATATTTAATATTGCTTAATAAATACATTTGTATCGCAGTTACACGAAGGATATAACCCAACTTGATTTGCAGAAATGCCAACAATGGAATCGTTTCCTTGAGGTATTTTCACTCCCCATGTTTCTTACTTTCTCATGATTTTATGCCCTCAATCATGTTATGGCTTGCATTTCAGCATTGATATCAAGTAATGGCACAAACCTAAGGTGATGTCAGTGTTTTCCTGCACATTCATATCCCAAGATACAGTTATAAATATTGAATTTCTGCAGATTCACTATGATAGACTTGGCAAGGATGGGCTTTTTAGCCATAAAGAAATCACTGTACTGTATATTCCAGATTTGTCGGAATGTCTCCCTTCATTAGAAGCATGGAGAGATCAATTGCTTGCACACAAGAAAGCCATAGCTGAGAGGGAGCAGCGTCTTTCTGCACAGAAAAACAAGGTTTAAATTTGAAAATTTCTTTTCCCAGATTAATAATATTTTTCTTTGCGTTTTTTCTCTCTTTCTCCTCTTTATCTTGCTGACTAAAATTGTTAATTTTGTTTTTGTATAGAAATCTGTTGAGAAGAACACAGTGAAAGGTACTTGAGCAATCTGATAACTTTTCCATCTTAATCTATTGTTATGGCTGTTTCTTAGCTGATGTTCGTTGCCTATTTCTTTAGGGGGGCAAAGTAGTAAAAAATCTGATAAAGATGCTGATTCCACGAAAACTGTTAAAGTGGAAGGCAAACTGATAACGCCCGTTAAAGAGGAAAAGAAAGAATCAGATGGTACACCCTCAAGACAGCCAATTGATAGTAAGAAAATTGAAGAAGGTGGAAGTGAGATTCCCCAAGACAATGCCAAAGATCCCGAGAACAAAGACGAAGGAGAAGGGGGTGATGATGGGAAGGCTCTAGAGAAAAAGGGTACTGAAAGAACACCTACTGGTCAGGGAACTGAAGCTAAAAAGTCCTGGAAGAAGAAAATTGTTAAGAAGGTTGTGAAACTGAAAATTGCTGATAAAAAAGCTGGCGAAGAGATTACTATAAGCACTAATAGTCAGAAAGGTGATGTAGACAAACAAGGTGCGTCCGACACTACCGTTAATCCCGACGGGACTACTGTTGATCCCTCCGGTGTTAAAACTCTCACCAGGAAGAAAGTTGTGAAGAAGGTTCCTGCAGGAAAGACTCCTCAGAAAGAAGATAAGGATTTGACTTCAAATGATACTCAAGATGTGTTAAAACTGGAGAAACCAGTAGAGGGTCAAGAAGATGAAAAAGATAATGCATCTGTTCAGCAAGTTGCTGTTAAAACAAGTGGAAAGAAGAAGATCATCAAAAGGGTACCTAAAAGAAAAGCTAGTCTAGTGGGAAGCTCTAGTGTGGGTGCTGATGATAAGAAGGATGAGGACAATGATGAGAAGAAGGTAGTGCTGGAGGGAAGTGATGATGAAAAAATGAAAGAGCAAGCTGCAAGTGCAAAAAAGGTTACGGTGGAGGAGAAAAAAATGGTGAAGAAAACTAATAAGAAACCAGAATCTATAAAGACTAGTGGTGGTAAGAAAGAGGCTGCAAATAGTGTTGGTGAAAAGGATGAGAAGGTGGATAGGGAGAAAAAAGGTTTTGATGACAAAAAAGATTCGAGTGCGAAAAAGGAGTCAAATCCTTCGAAAGAAAAGAGCTCTGGAAAGGATAGTCCGCATCTCAACAAGGACAGGGTAAAAAATGCGAATGAGAAAAAAGGCAAAGATGAGAAAGACGATTCGAGGCATAAATTAAGTAAGATTGTGAAAGAAAAGGGTAAGGACGAGGAACCTCCAAGATACCCTGGCTTGGTTCTACAGACCAAATCGAGCAAAGATTCCAAAGTAGGTTACAGTTTATGGTACATGAAAATTGAATTTAAAATATTATTATGAAATGGTATCAACACCAACCTGCTGATACTAGTTTTACGACCATGGATTATTATCTTGCAGATACGCTCAATGTCACTATCGTTGGATGCACTTCTGGATTACAATGACAAGGATATCGATGAATCAACTTTTGAGGTTTGTTTGGTTTGTACTTTAGATTCTGAAATATTTGTATCAACAAGATGTTGGTATGCCAATTTTATTTTTATGATGTGATGAGTTATATATCAAATTGATTTTTTATCTTCTGCAGCTCTCACTTTTTGCGGAAGCACTCTATGAAATGCTACAGTACCAAATGGGTTGTCGACTGTTGACATTTCTCCAGGTTGGTTCTGAGTGGTTTATCTCATAATGCACTTTTTATTTTGTGCTTGATACTAATTTTATCAATTTGATCTCCATACGTAGAAACTGCGCTTAAACTTTGTGAAGAAAAGGGATCAAAGGAAAAGAGAACGTGATGAAAATCCCGTGAAGCAGGTGAAGCCTTCAAAAAAGAAACTGAAGACAACTGAAGCTACTCCAACGGATGAAGAGTCTACAAAAGATGCTAATTCAAATTCAAACCACAAAGAAGAACTCATAGATGGGTGTGGCGACTCCAAAATGGATGATGAAGCAGATGATTATGATCCCGAGGAAGATGTCGATGATGATCAAGAAATGGAAGCTGAGTTCGATCAGCATGACAAACCCAAGGAGGTAAAGATTCTTTTGCCCATTTCTCTTTTAATGTTGTTGGATCATCTTGAAGTCTCATAGCTTGTCTTCTCCGTTCGTGTCGCTCTTAACTTTCTTCTCGTCCGAACATCTTTTATTTATTTAGTTATATATTACAGTTTGGAATCTCATGATAGAAAATTAGTGCAAGTGATTTTAGGGGAATGAGGGTATGTTTGGTAATTTATCGGTGAATGAAAACATAACACAGTCCGAATATAGGGAAAATTAGGAAAGTAATAACTATATGTTTACATGAGTGATCAATGTTATCGAATATCTTAAAATCATGATAGAATTATGTGTCAACATATACAGGATAAAATACATGCTACCCGCTCTTGTTTTATCCCTTCCTGTAAAAATGAAATGATTGACATAACCTTCACCAACACACACTGATGATGCAGTTAACATAGGTATTTGATATCTTTAATATTACAGCTGCAGGCTAGAAATGAAGATGAACCGGCTGGTGCAGAGGTTACGGTAGAAAAGGGAATAAGTGAAACAAATACTAAAACTGAGGAATCTGCGCTGGGAGATAAGACTGATGAGATAACTGCTGGGAAAGAAGATAAATCCAATTTGGCAACAAAAGAAGCAGAGGTAGACACAGAAGCAAATAAAAAGCCTGTCAAAGAGGAGGGGATTGTTGATAAGGAACTATTGCAGGTATGTTCTCGGTACTTCAATATTATTAACTCGTACATACTTCTAGGGTAGTGTTTTTTGCAAAAGCTAAGGAAATTTTTTCATTTCTGAACAGGCATTCAGGTTCTTTGACCGGAATCGGTTGGGCTACATAAAGGTACTTTCTTCATTGTTATTTTTGTTTCAGGTTTTTATGTTAGATGACTTCAGTTATACCTCCCACCGCTATCCCCAAATTACTTACCATAGCCAGTGTCTCTCTTCATTTATTTCAAATCTAGTTTCAAAATCTGTGATACGTTGCCTTTTTGAGGGATGTGTTTTTTGACTTTCCAATAGCTAAGATTGAACTTTAAAAAGTTTGATGCTTGTTTCTTTCTCATTAAAATTTATTCAGGTAAAAAAGTAAATCATTTCATACGATCTTGCTTTTTGCAGGTTGAGGACCTGAGGTCGATTATTCACAACCTAGGGAAATTTATTTCTCATAGGGATGTCAAGGTGAGGAGCTAATTTTTTTTTCTTAGCACAGTTAAGTATTTCCATCCGTTTCATTATGCCGTTTCAATGTTTTATAATTGCAATTTCCAAATGGCACAGGAACTTGTGCAGAGTGGGCTGATAGAAAGTAACACGTATAGAGATAATCGGATACTCTACAATAAACTGGTGAAGCTCTCAAAATGTGATATTTGATCGAATAGACGAGGTTGACATAGTTTAGCTTTTATTTTGGGGATGTCTTGTTTTTGGTCGCTCTGAAGTCATTTCACTTTCAGTTTGATGAAAAATACCTTGTAACCGCAAGTCATTCTTGAAAAACTAATAGAACCTCCTACTCCATTGTTATGCACCACTTTGAAAGGAAATTTAAAAATGCCAAAGAGGTTTTTTTTTTCTTTTTGTTGCTGCATTTTTGAGTTTAAACTAAAATTGCCATATTTGACCATTTGAACATAATGTGGATGAAATAAGGTCCCGGATACAATAAAAATAACTCAGTAACAAAGCAGGTTGACGCTGTAAGAAAGAACTAACAGTTTTCAAGTCAAGATGTTACTGATACTCTTTGCCTTCAATTTGCTTATTCCGCAAGAAAACACTTTTTCACGTTTCAGACTTAAAACACACATTTGGAGCAAACTTAACTTTTATTTGCATTTTTGTTGTGTCTAGAATGCAAAGATGTTTAGCTATTAAAATAGGTTGACACAATAACATTTTTTTTTTTTTTTGAATAGACGGGATACTACTCTATGTAAGTGAACCTCATTTCTTTGAATGGGAAAGTATGTTGGTTTCAACATGTATGTATAGACAGTTTGTTATGAAAGAATACATATATTTTTGTTGGTTTTGGATTTGAATTTTCAAATTTTGGAGCTTATAGTTTTGGATTAAGGGATATCGGGTGCCACTAGACGTTCTTCCCTCATGTCAAGAGAGAACTTTTTTGTATTTGTCTTCACATATGTTAGATGCTCTACTTGATTTAATTTGGTCATTTCCCAGCAGATTCAGGTGCTCATTTGGTGATATCGAATAAACACTAGAAATTGAGCCGCTAGACCTCAGTCAGTTTATATACAATGGTAAACGTCGTCAACATGTGAACAAGTCTGGATTTGTTTGCCATGGCTCACTAGACCGAGATGCTATAGGTCCTGGTGCAAAAACAGTTCCATACATTTGTGACGAAATCCAACAACAAACAATGGCATTGATCCATTTGGTCTTCCTGGAGGAGAAGCTTTACCAGAATCACATCGGAAGTGTTCAAGCTACTGCGCATGAATTTCCAAAGTTAGTATGTCAGCAAGATGGGGTTGATTATCAGACGGTCAACGTATGAATTGGATCTTGCTGATTAAGTTAGCATCAGATTGTGGGTAGAGAAGAACAAGAAATCAACTTTTACATATCAAGATGCGTCAGATACAGATTGATTCATCTTAGGGATTCAGACAGAGTGGCAGTTGCAACAAATGATCCGTTTTGAACATCACAGTTTCATGGCTGGCTGCTAATTTAACATTTGGCATCAAGAAGCTAAAGGTAGGGAGTAAAACTATGCAGTTTGTTTCCAATTAATGCCCAGGTATTAATACAAGCTTATGATCAAATCTTTTATTGATTGTGATTATCATTGTTGTGGCAGTGTCGTTTTTGCACACTTCTTGTGTTTGACTCGAGACATCATGTCCTTCCAGTTGCTTGTGTCATAACACGTAGCTGCGTCAAGCAAGCCGATGAAAGCTCGTTCAATCGACTCTGCTTGGAAAATCAACGGATTTATGATTGATGATGCCGCTGCAGAGCTGGATCCAATCAGGCAAGATTTTTAAGTTTTTACCTGTGCACCCTATACTGTTTGGGGCGTAGCCTTGGGTATAAAATATGGAGCTGTGGTGCTAGTCATACATTGTTTTCCAACTAGAAATCGTAATTTAGATGATGTGGTATTACTCGAAAGACAAATTAGTGGGGCTTTAGTCTCAGTGAAAGAAGTGAGCCCCGGATAATAATGAAGGTAGTTTTAGATTTTAGGGTGCAGGTTGGTAAATTAGGTCTTAACAAAGAATCCTGGAGGCGCCTAGGCACCAAAACTCCCACTTTGGCACCTAAGCAGTGCCTGCCTTGTACAGCATAGACTATACCTGTATTCAGCTGAAAAGCATGAGATGCTCATAATATAGACTTTTTATATCCACACTTCATGCAGCCAGCAAGAGTTATTTTTGCAGGTCAGGTCTTGATTTCGTTATTGACTGATGTTCCAGGCAAATGTTTTGCTGTCCTGTCCTTTTCTCTCTGTGGCGTGTCCGCAGGTTATGGCTCCGAAACATTATCAAGAAATATTAGAACATTTAAACGTCTTGGGCGAACTTCCTACAGTATATGGGGAGGTGTGGATTCTGCAGAAGTTGTGGAGGAATTTGTTGGAAATCCTTGTGCCTAACTAACCTCGAAAAGCGGCTTGCAAGGTTAGGATTGACCGACGCTTATTAGACACGACATTTCTGACATGTGACCTCTTGATACTGGTGGATATATTCGTAAAACACTTTCTGGCGACAGATGAGAATATTTCCAGGATTATGCCATTTAAGGTTTTGGCAAAATTGAACTCATAGTCATGGCAGTATGCGGTTTCCTGCAGTCGGGATGCATTTACTAGGGGTGTCTGGGTAACGTTTCAAAGGGTGTCGATTGGGAGAATCATGTACCAAGTCCATGGAACTACCCAAACGTACCACTTCTGGTAGTAACAGGTTCGAGATTAAGAATTACGAATCAACTCTCAAAAGCATTGGAGGCATAAATTTTAACAATGTTGGATCTTGGATATCCATTAGACAGCCTAACAATTGGTTGGGACTTTCCAAAGAGGAAAATCTGGTGGCGTGCTTGGCCACACTTTTTTTTTGGGTGGCAGTTGGTTCTCGTTATACTTCAAAGTACCGACAACCTTGTTAGAAGGAAGCTCTGTCAGCTGATCAGCTGATGATGGAAATCAGTCAGCTTTTTCAAAAATTTATTACTGGTACTATGTCAAATTATTAATTTATTTTTCTTGGAAAGTCAATCGCCCATTATTGCATCAGAGAATTTGAATCGGAAGAGCTTAACAGCCTCGTTTAATTGGGCCCAAAAAACAATTAGGGCCCTGATCAATTTATAGAACCATTTTTCGGGGACTAAATAGTGGGGGCTACTATTTGATTGATAGGAATATCTACCCTAAATTTATAAGAGATGTCCTAAAATACGGAAATGACTAATCTATCTTTAACCTAATTTAATTTAAAACCAATTTGATGACCACCTATATATATATAACCACCATCTCCTTCCACCACCGATGTCCACCACCGCCGTCTACCGCCACCAACTCCGACTACCACCACCATAAACATATATATCGTTTAATTTAAATCATTAACATAAATATTCTCGCAAACCCATTACCTGTCATTCATTTTTGGTTGAAAAAATGAGTAGTAATCATTAAAATGAGTAGAAATGGAAGTTGCATAGAGAAGTTCGGTTAGGAATTATCTGAAACACTTTGTCGAACTAGCCGAACTTAGCTTTAATGGAGTTTTTTCTTTCAGAAAAAAGTTCGGTTACCTCGTAAAAAAAAATTCCCAACCGAACTTTTAATTCGGTTACGTCGCAAATTTTTTTCTTTTTTTTCCTAGCCGAACTTTTAGTTCGGTTACGTCGCAATTTTTTTCTCCTTACCAAACTTTTCTCTGAAAAACTATATATTGAGTTCGGTTACATTGATTTTTTTTCCAAGCCGAATTTTTAGTTCGGTTACGTCGCAACTTTTTTTCCTAGCCGAATTTTCTCTGAAAGCAAAAACTCCATTAAAGCTGAAAAACCTCCATTAAAATGGAGTTCGGTTACCTGCTCTTCTGAACTAAGTAACCGAACTCTACATACAGAACAATTCGGTTACTTCGCAAGGCAGGATAGGTAGCCGAACCACTTTGACCTAGCCGAAATTTCTTCCTGAAATTTTCGATTTTTCCATTTTTTTTTGCACAATTCAAGCTACATTGACTAAATGTGAGTAATACATGAGTACCCATAACTTCATCTTCTGGTTGTGGTTGATAAAATCCATCATTTGGTTCGTCACATTGAGTTTGAGGAAGATTTTTTTGGGTTCACCCCTCTTTTTCTTCTTCTTCTTCTTCTTCTTCTTCTTCTTCTTCTTCTTCTTCTTCTTCTTCTTCTTCTTCTTCTTCTTCTTCTTCTTCTTTCTCTCAATAATTCTGATCCTAACAAACCTATCATATTATTAACTCACTAATCACTAACACTAAGAAATCATTACATTAACACTAATTTGAATTTCAAGGACTTTTTTGGTATTAACAAAAATTAGGATAAGGGGTGACTCAACTTTACTTCCACTATCCACCCATAGTAGCCCTTCTACAAAAAGGGAGTAGTCCCTAAAAAATCGTTCAATTTATACCCACGGCATGAATAATAGGGTTTTCCAAAATTCCGTGAAAGGTTTATTTTGCCCTTCCCTAAAATTAAAAACAAAAAATCTATTAATCCTTAATTCTAAGCCCAATTCATTTTAATTTCTAAACCAAAAAAAAATCAGTTCTATCATCTTTCTCGCCTCCCCATCACGACTCCATTAATGACTTCAAGATTTTTTTCGATTAGATTTTTTCTTTCTTCACCCAATTAGAAAGTAAGTAAACTAAAACTTACTAATCTACTTCTTATTTGTGTTTAATTTGAAGTTTTGTTTGTAAAATTCGGTTTTTAATTGAAAAATAACAGTTACATAATAAGGGTCGTCAACCTCGATAGTTATATACGTCGGTTTAATTGGGGGCCCAAAAAAATAATTAGGAGCCATGCAGTATAAGACAAAAAAGGTTACCAAAACCTAATTCAAAGGCACCCCTTAACCCAATTTTTTTAAAATGGCTAAAACGCCGCCATATGATTCGTGTTAACAGTTAATTGATTAGATTAATTAATTAGCTTAGATTAAAATCAGGTTTTAGAATTAGAATCGAGAAGAAGAATTGGGTTTTTGTGAGTTGAGAAGAAGAAGAGTAGGTTTTAGAGGGAAAACTAGGGTTTGTAGAAATGAGTGATTTAAATGGGAAATGTTACTCAAAATAACCAGGTAAACTTCGTACTCTTCTAATGGTCTATATGTTGCTCAAAGTGATCGAATCACACAGCTAATTGGTAAGCACCCAGTAAAAGAGTCGTCAATATCGGAGATTTAAACCCAAACGACTCAAACCTGCAACTTTACCAGGTTATGAAAAGTCGTCAACTTTTATTTTATAACATAACGACCCTAAGGAAGAGTCATTATAGGGTTGTCTATAGACATAGAAGACTCTACGACCCAAAGACTCTGTATAAATATATCCCTTAGAGCCGTCATTTGGTTATGTATAAACCCAAGCGACTCTAACCTGCCATTACAATTTTCCGAGAAGTCTTCCTCTTCCTCCTCCTCAATCTCATCACCACCACCGGTACCATCATTCCCATACCCATCCTCATTGCTGCAATAATTTAAACATTTATTCTATGTTGAATTTAGGATACCATATGGTTCATGTATGATCTTGTTGCGAGCTTATGCCCTCTATCTGTTTGATGAAATGGTTAAGTGAAAATTCCATCTTATTTTACTTGGTGGTTAGCTGAAGGCTAAAATACTAAGTATGAAAGGAACTTCTATACTATTTAATGTATGATGATTGATGGCCAAATGAGTATTTTTCTTTTGTATTGTGCATGAACGAACTCTAAAGTCTAGTTACTATTTAGTTGGGAAAATGAGATTTTAATCATATTTGTTAATGTTGATTGTTGGATCATTATTGTGGAGTTTAAATGATTTTTTTCACCATGGACAAATTAAGCAAATGGCTGTATAATTGGGTTAGCTTTGTATGGACATCTTACTAAATCCTGCTGATGTTTTGATTTACATCTTGAATCCACATAAATTGTTTAGTAAATCAGTTAGTTGGCCTTAAAATTTAGCTCCGTTTCGGGGATTTCAATGTTTCATTTTACTTCTTGGTGTAGCTGTTGACTAGGGTAATGCAAGTCAGAATTAGATATTACGTATCTGGTGTGAACATTATGTGGTGTTCCGATACGGTGTCATTTTCACTTTGTCTACTTCATGTGTGTTTCATACCCTTTCATACGTTGGCATGGAAAATTATTGGGTTTTGCTTACAATTTTGATTTACTACTGAAATTGACATTGTTGATGTGTGTTGATTTAATTTAATTTATCTATTACGGACACTACGAATCAATTTCTATGAACATGAGTTTTCCGTGTGCCTGATCTGTCTACAAGGTAATAATTCCCAAATCAAGTTTCCAAGTGTGCTAGGAATATATGCTAGATTACTACCAGTTGGATTCTTGTGGTGATTTAATCTTCTTTGAGATTAATCTATGTTGTCAGTAGTGTTCATGGACGTGATAGTATTTGTACTTTATTGTTCTTTTAAAGGCAATGCCTTGGATGTGTACTGGAACTACTCTTTGAAGACTCCAATTTAATGAAGGTCATACTGGAGGTACTCGTCGTTTAAGATTTGCAGTGTTCTCATTAAAGGGTTGTCAGCGCAATAACAATACCCCTAACGATCCACAAATTACAGTTGACGACTCTATGTATATGTGGTGACGATTTTCAGATATCAAATGACGACCCAAAGTAAAAGGATGACGATCCTCTCATATTTTTTGGACAGAGATGTCGCTTTTTGGTCATAGAGAGTCGTTATTGAATTAAAACAAGTCGTCAATAAAGGATCGTCTATGGTCCCATAAAACACTAACGACTCTAACCTAGGCCATTAAATCATAAAACACATAATTAGGATCGTTATCTCCTACATCTTACACGTTGAGATTTTTCATTAAAAAACATGCTGATGAAAAGTCGTTAAGATATCGATATGACGACCCCTATAACTGTAACTGCAATTTTTCAGTTGGAAAACCTAATTTCGAAAGTAATCCATCAAATTAAACGCAAACATGAATTAAATTAGGGGGTTTTAATTTCGAATGGAAGATTATGGCGATGAAATCAATTGAAGATTTTTCTTCTTCTTCGGGTGTCGTTAATGGCGCGCGAGAGAGATGGGACTCGGGTGAAGGAGGGGAAGGAAGGGTTTTGGTTTTATGATTTTGGGATTTTAGATTAAGGGTTATTAGGTTTTAAGTTTTTATTATTTGGGAAAGGGTAAAACAATACTTTCATCTATTTTTGGAACCCCCTATGAATTTTGGTGTGGGTATAAATTGGTCAGGGCCCCTAATTATTTTTTGGGGTCCCCAATTAAACTAGGTTATATACCCCAACGATTATTCATCTGCATGTTACTTGTATGAAAAATCGTTAATGTCTAAGGTGTAGGAGATGACGACCCTTTTTCTGGGTTTTAAGATTTTTTTCCTAGAATAGAGTCGTCAATGTATATAGAACCAATTGACGATCCTACTATGACGATCTTTTTTTATACACTAACGACTCTATA
The DNA here is from genome assembly GCF_003573695.1 of Papaver somniferum. NCBI lineage: Eukaryota > Viridiplantae > Streptophyta > Magnoliopsida > Ranunculales > Papaveraceae > Papaver > Papaver somniferum. The sequence goes on from NC_039367.1 coordinate 2,967,675, forward strand.
TGACCAAAAACCTCCACTCTGTCTAAAAAAATGGAAGGATCGTTATCTTAATTCAGTTGAATCGTTATTGTGTACTTAAGAATCGTTATTTCATACGACTACATATATGACGACCCTAAGCGTTATATTTTACAGAGAATTTTGGTTTTAGAGTCGTCCTTGTGTAAACAAAACAATATAACGACTCTAAGTGACCTAGTTAAAAAGGGTCGTTAATGTTTATCACACTACCCTAACGATTTTTCATAACTTGGAAAAGTTGCATGTTTGAGTCGTCATTGGTAGTGTCAATAAGGTGACGACATTAGAAAGTCGTTAGCGTATACACCCCCCGACTATGACGACCCTTACACTGAGTTGTTCCATAGTGTGAATGATTCGACCATTTGAAGCAACAAACAGACAAATCGAAGGGTATAATATGTTTACCTGATTGTTTGGAGCTTCGGGTTCCTCATTTTGACGGTTGGTTCCTTCATTTTGAGCAATGGGATCTTCATTTACATTATTATTCATGGCTTCCTATACTAACATGTCTTCATCATACATCCAATTCAAATAGGAATACAAGATAATCTGACCATCAACACAATCATGTTTGTTATTTGAAGCTTCACCAACATCATTTCCTCCACTAGAATCACTCATTTCAAATAACCCTAACTTTCCCCCCAAAAACTCAACTTCTCCTTCTCCACAACACAAAAACACAATTTTTCCTTTATCAAAAATTTACCATTAATCTGATTTTAATCTAACTAAAATAATTAACAACTTAATTAACTTAACTAACACTAATGATTTAAGGGTAGTTTAGGCATTTAAAAAATATTAGGATAAGGGACAACCCATATTTACTATTTCATGATCCTTTTTGTCCTGTAGTGCAGAGCCCCTAATTGTTTTCAGCCCCCGATTAAACCAGGCTTAATAGCTTATCACTTGGACTGAGAGAGTAAAGAATGAAACATTACCGAGAGACCCTTCAAGGCTTCATACATACGCCCAGGAGCCAGGATGACTTTTCCGATTTTCAGACGATTTCGACCACAAAGGACAAAGTTAAGTCAGTAGAGACAGTTGAGATGCCGAGAAAGGGAGCAGTAATTACTCCCTCCATACCTATTATATAGGTAGAATTTTGGTTTTCATTTGTATCACTAGATAGGCGGAGTTCTATTTTCAAGATGAAATTTTTCCTACATACCCTCATTTATTGTGTTGAGAATAGGACGAAGGGTAAAATAAAAAAAGGTATGTAAAATGAGGAATTCAAAGCAATTTTGTTAATATAAGAGAATTGAGCCTATACATGACGTAGGGAGGGAGTATAATATTTTCCTCGGCCAATTTATTTTTGTTGTGTTTTCTTATCCGGGGATGGATCGTTGACTTTTCAAAATCATACGCAAATTTCCTAGGGACTACAGGGTAGCCTCTGTCCTGTCAATATCAGACAGACTGGCCGAGCACCAGGGGTGTCAAGTCTCAGACTTTTAACAACATATATATCAGTAAGAGTACGGTATGGCATGGGAAAGATTTTGAGAGAAAAAATTGGAGGTATTGGAAAAGAATTACGGAAAGCATAGATGCACTTCCAAATGCAGTACCGTGTGAGAGGGGATGAGGCTCACTCATGCCTCACCCCTATCCCAATATAAAAAGGGTGACATATAGACCGTCACCGTGTGTATCACTGCTGAAAGAATTACCACTCCAAAATCAGTGACACTGAAATTGCTGCATCAAGCAGAAACGAAACAAATCTTTGTGGCGTTTCCAATCTTAAAAAAATGACAAAGATGTTTCTTTTTCTTTCTGTTGCTGCATTTTTAAGTTTAATCCAAGATCGCCGTATTTGGCCATTGGAACATAATGTAGATGAAATAAGGTCCCAGATGCGATAAATGAACTGAGTAAAAAAGCAGGTTGACCTTGTAAGAAAGAACTAACAGTCTTCAAGTCAAGATGTTACTGGTACCCTTTGCCTTCAATTTGCTCATTTCGCAAGAAAACACTTTTTGGCGGTTCACGAAACCGGCTTTTTTCGCGGTTGCCAGTCCATCCCTGGCTGGATCTACCAAGCTGGCCAGGCCCAGCTTTGCATGTATAAATAGTAATCAGAGAATTTGCTAACCTTCCAGAATACATACTAGTTGACGAAGACTATACATCAAAGGACCGTGTTGGAGGTGGTTCAGTTGACGAAGACAATATATCAGAGTATCGCATTGGAGATGATTTTATCAATGGATTTGGTTAGAAGGTACTAGCTATCCAACTTCGGAGCTGAGCCTCAAAGTCAATTATCCACAAAGGACGTCAGTGTCTGTGCAAACGGATTGGATGGAGATCTTGGAACGTAAAATTGTGGCTTTTGATTTGTCAAACTAGTTTAACATGCACGCGCGATGCGCCTGCCGTTCCGTTGATTCCGTGATGCGAGTACCTTTCTGTCTTAAGAAGTTCTCTTCTCTTTCGGTTTCTGTTAGCCTTTTATGGAACACGGAGATGATGTAATTGAACATCTCTGTAGCGGAGTCGCTCCCGTATGTTGGGTTTATCCTATGATTCACGGTTGGATCCATTTATGGAATACTGTAGGTGGATCATGTTCAATTAAACATTCATTGGAGTGAAACAACTGCACCGCCACGCGCCTGCCATTCAAACCTAATGATCCAACAATCCAGACTGTCTCGGAACACCTGCCAGACGGACCTAATGATCCAACAACTCAGACTGCCACAGAACCCTAAAAATTCACTATCACTATGAACCATTGCACGCACTCGGACAAAAAATTCATAACTTTGTTAAATTCAACTAAAAATATATTCTCTCATACATTTCATTTATGCTAACCAGATGTTTCAAACTAATAATAAACATTGAGAATGTAAACCAAATTTTTCATTGCAAATTTCTTAAACTGATACAAATAAGATGTTTTTAGATAAAGTTCATTTATGTAATCATATATCTATTTCAGTTCATCCAACCAAGGACTGTATGTTTCTACCTGCAACCTGACTTCGCATTATAACTTTTGTTCAAAACGGAACTACCACCATCAAAGCTAGGTAGAATGCTCATGTGAAAATCAAGCTCCGATGAGTGAGTCCCACAGAATTAACACCTGAAATCCATGAACCGTAAACAAAATGGTTCTTAATGAATTGAATTGCATTTTCTAAATGTCTAATAACAGGACCTTGTGATCGAAACCTTGGTTGGCAAAAATAAGTACGGATGATAAATTCTTATACAGTATAATTTCTCATTCTAAATTAAATAAAAAAGTCCAATTATGAACTTTCAGTCTCCCTAAACAATTCTTGTTTTTTTTTCCTAAGCTAACCACTAATGGCTCGTTAACTTTCTACTTTCTGGTTAAGTGAGAAACCATAATACTCTAATTCATGATGATAATTTGGTTTTGTACATTAGACGCATGATGTATCAGTTGCATGAAGAATATATGTGTCAGAATCAACTTACCACCAAAGTGCAGCATATATCTTTAGAAAAAAAGTTTAGGCATTTCGACAAACAGCTAATGTGCAAAATCCTAACCTGATAGCTTGATTTTCTGTGTATTTGATCCAAGTAGTAATTCTGAAATAATTTACTCTAATAGTTTAAATTCTCATAGCTTATCAATCAATCCCACGTCTAGGATCACCACGATCAAGTTGAGATTCTGGGTTTCACTTCTTGAGTTTCCCTGATTACAGCTAAACACAAAAGATTTTGTTGGAGGATTAGCATGAGAAAGAAATAACCAATTCATTAGGTTAATTTGACTTACATGTTAGGTTAATCAGAAATGGTGGTGGTGGTGCTGGATTAACTTTTTTTATTAGTTCTTTTGGTGCTGGCAGCGGAAGCCGTTCTGGTACTGGGATCGGTGTAAGTGTCGGCGGCGGCGACAATGGTGGTGGTTGTGCTGGCGCCTGGTGTTGTTGGGTGGTGGTAATGGTGAAGAGAAGTTAGCATAGAGAAGAGGAGATAGCTGTTTTAAACCAAACGCCAAAATGGGTACCGCAGGTCTAGTTCATCATGCCGCTGTTTTACGGACCTAACCGCTGTACATTTCCTTTTTTACAAAACTTTAAAAAGAAAATGATAAAATCCCGAGGGGCATTTTTGTGAAGGGAAAAACTTCACCGAACAATTACCTCTTTTTAGTCTCGAGCAGGGATTATGGAGAAGTTACTCAGAAGCTGTTGAGAAGAAGGAACGTGTTAACAAATGTGCAACTGGCACAGACCGGAAATTTGCAATTTTATACATAGAAACTGGGAACAAAGTAAGTGTTAATTCAAGAACATAAAAGGCTGCATGTAGGGGGGAGCTCTTCAAGGCTGTGTTGCACTCGACGGACAGTGAAGTGGAACATATGCATAGAGTGGTGTAGTATATAGTTATCAGTAAGGGTGGGGTAATATAAGGAACAGCGGGGCTTTTCTTTGTACTTCTAAAACTTTCACAACTCAGCTTCTAAGTTCTTTTCACAAGTCCAAATACTCCCTCCATCAAACATGAGTGCATAACCTTTAATTAGTAAGGATATTTTTATTTTTAATGAACCATTTTTTGGGACCATGGTTTTTTTGGGATCATGGTCTTATTAGACCATCTATCCTACAAGGATAAGAGATGTCCTAACGATAATCCTACTTAGCAAGTTTACTAATTTGTCCTTAACCTAATTAATATTAATCCTAATACTAACCCTAACCATGATATATTAACCCTAATGTAAAAAAAAAAGTCCCGCACCCAAGTTTACTCGTCTTCCTCTTCCTCTCTTCATCTTCTTCATTGCAAACTCGTCTTCATCATCGATTCATCGTCGATTAATCAATCTAGTATAAGAATGCCCCGTCGAAAGCAAACCAGACGAAAACCAGGAACAAGTCCATCATTAGGACGTTTAGCTAATCAACCACATGAAATTGAGGAAGAAGTTGAACCGGAGGAGCAACTAATTCGTCGTAACAGCCGCAAGAACAACGCTAAATCTTCCATGGGACCGATTCGAGGGTATTTCTCGACAACCCCATTTATTTTAATTTGTTTTTCATCGATTCAATTGAATAGAAATCATCAAAATAGGCTTGAAATGGTAGTTACAGTGTTGGGTTCGGTTAGAACGTGTTTTCTATTTTCCCTAGTGATGAGCACGAAAGTGCGACACATTTTAACCCATAAATACATTAGCTAGGACTCATTATTTCCCTAATAAACTTGTTTTAGTTGTTTTTGGAAGAATAAGCTCTTGTGGAGAATTGGCGTGAAAAAAATGTTATTTGCACCTGGAGGACACGTGTTATTCGGACTCTCAATGTTGGTTAAGGGGCACCTCAATTACTAAGGGCGCCCAGTTGCTAAGGGGCACCTTCTTTACTATTTGGAACCGATGGCTATTCGCACCCCAGTTCAGGATAGGAGGCATCTCATCTTCTTCATTTGAATTTCCAGTTTTGGCGGAAAAAATGGCAGCATAATTAGGGTTTGGATTTAGGAGGTCTTATAGTGAGACTAAATGGCTGTAATCATTTGGGTATCTTGATTTCGGCTTAACAGAACTGGTAATGGGTTCAGTTTCGATTGCAAATGGCTAGAATCGTGGATTTAATGTAAACCAGTTCCGGCAGAAACTAGGGTCCGATAATCGAAGATTTGTGGGATTGATTTGGACGAGATATTTGGAGATTCTGTTTCGGATATGGAGTCATATTACCCTGTTTGACTTAAACAGGGAAGGTAATCACTTGAGAAACGTAAACAAAGGAAGTTTCACAGAGTTTTAAGAAAACAGAATAAGGGAAATATACTCGGGTTTCTGTTTGATTCACTGGCATTATTTATGGGAAACTTGTAGAAGATATCTTCTCTATTTACTACACTCTATCAAACGACAGAGAAGATGTGGATTAAAAAGGGAAATACATTTTTACGATGAATATAATTTGAGATATTCACGGGTTTGTATGTCATTGGATGTACCGAGAAAGAGTTTAAATTGTTCTGCAATGTGGTGGAGTGTGTTAGATAGAAGGAAGTTGTGTGAGAAGATAATATACTTCCCGGAATTAACAGTTACAGATACCCAAATTATTCCCGAGAATATTATCATAATGCAAGAAGATTTTGGATTTAATATCTTGAGATTTTGGTGCCTGTTGAGTATAAAAAGAGCTTTTGGGAACAGAGTTAAGGACATCGAGAGTTGGGGAGTGAAGAACAAGCTTGCAGAGCAGATTTCTCTGCTGCTGCAGAGAAGAAGAAGAAGAAGAAGATAGTTTACGTCCATTGACCGTCGCAGAGAACTGTCGTTTATAGACAGTACTTGTAACAGTCAGTTTGGCACGCTTAGTTTAAATCTGCAACGCATCTTGTAACGGTGACTTCTGTAACACATATACAGCGTTGTAGATTCATTATATTATTATTCTTCTTTAATAAAAACACCATTTGAGCTATGAATTATATTTTTTGGGTGTTTTCTTATCATGAGAAGCTAGAACCCAACACTGGGTCAATGGAGGAAACCAAAATTCGTCATGTGGTAAATTTATTTAATTATTTATTTGACTATTTGCATTAAATTAAATTAAAATTAGAAAAAAGATTTTTATTAATTAATTGTCATTTCATTTGATGGTTTATGCTTAGGATCAATTCTTTTGATATGCCATGCTTAAGATTTACAATTAATATTTTCAGAATCTACATTAGGCAAAGAAATAAAGTCAAAATTCTTATTGAATGAGCTATAATAATTCAGAACAAATAGGTGATTCACATGAATTTGAATATTTGGTGGAATCCTAGACCCGGTGACTCTCTCATTTTATTATTTTAATTAAACCTTTAAATTTAGTCTTCACAAATCTTAGAGTTCGAATCTTAACTACTATGACTACGAAAATCAGAAAAACATATCAAAATGGCACCGCCGACGCGGATTTGTTTTTAGATTTATTATTTTTTTATAATTTTGTATAGTATTTTCATTTCATTTTAGATTTTTTTTTCCTTTTTATGCGTTTCGTTTTGTATTACTTTTCAGGAACTTTTTGAGGATGATGAATTCTTTTAAGGAAACGTCATCTAAGATGACACTGGCGGAATACATGCGTAGGATTAATTCTTATATGGGTAACCTCACCTGAAACGACGCTTGCTGAATATAAGCGTAGGCATCGGGATGAAGTTTTTGATCCAAATGCGGTAAGTGAAGAATCTCCTCTAGAGATATATGAGTAATATTATAAACACACACCGCCTAGTTTGGAACAAAGATTGAGAGTTCTTGCATGTGAAAAATTATATGATGATGATGATCAGTCTTGTAATGACTCTCTGGTCGAGACAGAATTTGTAGATGACCCTGTGAATAATTGTGTAGATGATTTGTCTAATTTATTAGAAGAATCTATCTCGCAAGATCTTTCACCCGACTTAAAGGTTGTTTCTAGTCCCCTAGACTTCCAAAAGTTACCTAATTTAGGGTTAGAATTATGTGTTTCAAAGATTTTGTTGGATTACTTTGCATCCAAATACCCAGAGGATGTCCATATTCCTGATACAGTGCATGAGCGTATTGATAATTCCCCAGTCTTAATAGAATCCCCATATTTTGTTCTTTACGCACTTCCTTGTGCAGTAAAAACTTGGTTTAGGGGTAAATCTTGGTTTTTGATAGTTTCAGCGTCTCCGCGTTTTCATGACATAAGTGTGAAGCTGTCGTTTGTAAATATTGTATTTTGGATCGATCCCCAAGTTTTCATGTTATTAGTGTATGGGGATCCTTTTTGTATACTCCAGTAGATGTACTTTTATTTATTTTTATTTTTATTTTTACTTTTTGCATTTTGAATTTCCCATCTTAAGTTTTGCGTTGGATGACTCAATTACATTGAGGACAATGTAATGTCTAAGTGTGGGTGAGTGTTTAACTTTTTACTTTAGTGTTTCAGGTTTTTCATTGCGTTGGATGAAAAAAATAATTATGACCAGCTGTGTAGCGGGTCTTTTATTTTGTTCTCTTATCATTTTATGACAAGCTGTGTAGCGGGTCTCTGTCCCTCTATCTATCTTTCTATATGACCAGATGTGGAGCGGGTCTCTAAAAATATATATATATATATATATATATATATATATATTATGACCAGCTGTGTAGCGGGTCAGTTTTCTGTTTTGCTCGAGGACTTACAAAATGTAAGTGTGGTGGAATTTGATGAGCACGAAAGTGCGACACATTTTAACCCATAAATACATTAGCTAGGACTCATTATTTCCCTAATAAACTTGTTTTAGTTGTTTTTGGAAGAATAAGCTCTTGTGGAGAATTGGCGTGAAAAAATGTTATTTGCACCTGGAGGATATGTGTTATTCGGACTCTCAATGTTGGTTAAGGGGCACCTCAATTACTAAGGGGCGCCCAGTTGCTAAGGGGCACCTTCTTTACTATTTGGAACCGATGTCTATTCTCACCCCAGTTCAGGATAGGGGGTATCTCATCTTCTTCATTTGAATTTCCAGTTTTGGCGGAAAAAATGGCAGCATAATTAGGGTTTGGATTTTGGAGGTCTTATAGTGAGACTAAATGGCTGTAATCATTTGGGTATCTTGATTTCGGCTTCACGGGACTGGTAGTGGGTTCAGTTTCGATTGCAAATGGCTAGAATCGTGGATTTAATCTAAACCAGTTCCGGCAGAAACTAGGGTCCGATAATCGAAGATTTGTGGGATTGATTTGGACGAGATATTTGGAGATTCTGTTTCGGATATGGAGTCGTATTACCCTGTTTGACTTAAACAGGGAAGGTAATCACTTGAGAAACGTAAACAAAAGAAGTTTCACAGAGTTTTAAGAAAACAGAATAAGGGAAATATACTCGGGTTTCTGTTTGATTCACTGGCATTATTTATGGGAAACTTGTAGAAGATATCTTCTCTATTTACTACACTCTATCAAACGACAGAGAAGATGTGGATTAAAAAGGGAAATACGTTTTTACGATGAATAGAATTTGAGATATTCACGGGTTTGTATGTGATTGGATGTGCCGAAAAAGAGTTTAAATTGTTCTGTAATGTGGTGGAGTGTGCTAGACAGAAGGAAGTTGCGTGAGAAGATAATATACTTCCCGGAATTAACAGTTGCAGATACACAAATTATTCTCGAGAATATTATCATAATGCAAGAAGATTTTGGATTTAATATCGTGAGATTTTGGTGCCTGTTGAGAATAAAAAGAGCTTTTGGGAGCAGAGTGAAGGACATCGAGAGTTGGGGAGTGGAGAAAAAGCTTGCAGAGCAGATTTCTCTGCTGCTGCAGGGAAGAAGAAGAAGATAGTTCACGTCCATTGACTGTCGTTTATAGACAGTACTCATAATAGTCAGTTTGGCACGCTTAATTTAAATCTGCAACGCACTTGTAACGGTGACTTCTGTAACGCATATACAGCGTTGCAGATTCATTATATTATTATTCTTCTTTAATAAAAACATCATTTGAGCTATGAATTATATTTTTGAGTGTGTTCTTATCATGAGAAGCTAGAATCCAACACTGGGTCAGTGGAGGAAACCAAAATTCGTCATGTGGTAAATTCATTTAATTATTTATTTGACTATTTGCATTAAATTAAAATTAGAAAAAAGATTTTTATTAATTAATTGTCATTTCATTTGATAGTTTATGCTTAGGATCAATTCTTTTGATATGCCATGCTAAAGATTTATAATTAATATTTTCAGAATCTACATTAGGCAAAGAAATAGAGTCAAAATTCTTATTGAATGAGCTATAATAATTCAGAATAAATAGGTGATTCACATAAATTTGAATATTTGGTGGAATCCTAGACCCGGTGACTCTCTCATTTTATTATTTTAATTAAACCTTTAAATTTAGTCTTCACAAATCTTAGAGTTCGAATCTTAACTACTACGACTACGAAGATCAGAAAAACACTCTATCACCTAGGTTCCTAACCGAACTCATTGAACTGAAGAACACGAAGAACAGTTCGGTTCTATGTGATTCAGACTTTGTTACCGAACTGTATAGTTCGGTTGTTTCGCAAAGAAATTGTAAAATTTCCATGTAACCGAACTCTAGGGTTAAAACAAATAGAATTTTTTTTTTTATGTAACCGAACCTTACCACTTTTCCCATTAGTTTTATTAGTCTTATAACCGAACTCTGACCTATGAGTTCGGTTCGATCGCAAACATTTTAGAACCTCCATGTAACCGAACTGTAGGGTTAAAAACATAGAAAGATTTTTTTTATGTAACCGAACCTTACTTTTATTCCCATTATTTTTAGTACTGAAATAACCGAACTTTTACCTATGAGTTCGGTTCGATCGCAAATATTTTAAAACCTCCATGTAACGAACTGTAGGGTTAAAAACATAGAAAGATTTTTTTATGTAACCGAACCTTACTGTTATTCCCATTATTTGTAGTACTGTAATAACCGAACTCTGACCTATGAGTTCGGTTCGATCGCATACATTTTAAAACCTCCATGTAACCGAACTATAGGGTTAAAAACATAGAAATATTTTTTTATGTAACTGAACCTTATTGTTATTCCCATTATTTTTAGTACTGTAATGACCAAACTCTGACCTATGAGTTCGGTTCGATCGCATACATTTTAAAACCTCCATGTAACCGAACTGTAGGGTTAAAATATAGAAAGATTTTTTTTATGTAACCGAACCTTTCTGTTATTCCCATTATTTTTAGTACTGTAAGAACCGAACTCTGACCTATGAGTTCGGTTCGATCGCAAAACATGATCTGGTAACCGAACCTTATCCTGAATCACCAATAATTTGTTTTAGTTGGCCTTTTTTTGTGAGTTATTCCTAATATATTTTGTTTTCTTTATTAGTGTCAAAGGTAAGAAATCCAACCAAGCATTACCTGAAGATATGATAACTCCTCCGCCTAGAGGGGGTACACTTAGGTGCCAATAAGCGTGGAACCAAATATGTTGTCAACCCAGACAATGTCAATAGAGATAATGTTGACGATGTCATTCAACAATGGATATTATGGAAGAAACAGGTGATCAAGAACATGAAGAGGAGATTATGGAAGAAACGGGTGATCAAGAACATGAAGAGGAGATTGTGGAACACGTAGAACATAATCAAAGAGAAGGTAAGGAAGCAGTTGAAGAAGAAGAAGAAGGAAATGAGAATGATGATGATGATGACGGTGAAGAAGATGAGGATGAGGAAGAAGAAGGAAATGAGGATGAGGAAGATGATGATGAAGAAGAAGAAGAGGAAGCGGTAGGGGAAGTTCAAAAGACGCCTAAACCTCCTTGTGCTAGATATGCATACATTCCTGAAGATAAACTGTGTTTGCCGCCGAAGAACCCAACCTATAGTACTCCTAGAGATAGAGGGCTGAAATTGATTGACTACAAAAACTCATGGGCTACCAAGATTTTTGCGACCAAGGTATTGAATCTTAACCATGAAGATTTGTTAATTTGGTTCTATTTTTCAATATATATTTTTTATATAAGATACGATCTTGTTATTGTAGGACCATAATAATGTTGTCCGTGTTTTAAAACGACAAAGAACAAGAAATGAAGTATAGAGCATGAGTGTGATGAGTTCAAGAATGCGGTATATGATTGAGTACTTTGGAAAGCGATAGAACAAGCGCACCATAAATTTGATGCTATCATTGTTACTGCGTTTGCCGAGAGAGCTTATCCAGAGACAGATACTTTCCTTCTACCCTTTGGCTAGATGGCAATAACTCCAAATGATTGTTATAGAATCACATGCCTACCAGTTATTGGAACAAGTGTTCGAGCTGGCTGCGATCCTAATATGACTTTTGGATCTCTTGAAAAGTTGGTTGAAAAGTGTCTAGGATGGAACTCTACAAAGGCACAATGTGAGTTTAGAAAAGCTGCAAAGAAGCCTAAGAAAGGTGAACAAGTACTGTTGGGGCATTGCGGTTCTTTCATTTGTTAAAGCGGAGATTAGAAAAGCTTCGAGGATAAAGAGTCTCTACTTTGGAGGGTTATACACCCTTGTTCAGGTACGCCGTTAAGTTTTCCTTTGTTTTCCATAATTGAATTAATGTGTATTGTTACTAATCATAATTGTATCTTTTATTGGTTTTTCTCATAGGTTTGGGTGTACGACCACTTCCTTTCACTGAAATTGTCTCATTCTCACGATCCTTGGCCTTATGGGAAGCCTACAGCTGGTAAATATGAATTTTTGAACTCACATGACAAGAAGAAGGAAGATAAGGTGTTGAGGTTGAGGGAGAAATTAGATGATTTGACGCTTGAAGATGTGGTTTTCCATCCATACTTTTATGATGAAGATCAAGAAGATATCGACGTTGAGTTTATTGATTTCTCTAATGTCGCAGCTTACAACGGACCGTTGTTTCATCCTGGAGGTTGTACAATGTATAATCCTCTGAGAGTATTGAGACAATTTTCTTGAATTCAAACTATCCCAGATGAGGACAAATTCAATTTCAAGATGACGAAGCGGGGAACCAATAACACCGAAAAGAATTTTGTTCCCAAATACGACCCAACTCCTCTGAGAGTATGGTTCCTAATGAAGATTTACCGGATATCACTGATGATCCAAATGCTTGTGAAGAGGGTTACATTGAATGGTATCAAAACTGGTCTCATCCTTTAGTAATAAACCATGTCCAACAAGCTCGTGCTGAGAAAGCGAAAGCGAAGATGGTTGAGAAAGAGGCTCAAAAAATTATGAATAATACTCCTAAATGTGGTGATGAGGCTTTGATGTTATGGAGGAGGTAATATATTTCTCTCGTCTTTTATTTCTAGTCAATTACTTATGCTTTTGATTGAAAATAGAAACAATAGTCGTTTATTTATGCTTTTGTTCTCTAAATAGAAAAAGGCTAGTGCTAAAATGTTGAAGAAACTTATGGAAAATATCAAGAGAGGAGACCCGATGAAAACTAATGAACTGAAAGACCACTACGGTGAACTGAGTCATGTTTTTTCACCCCCCCCC
>NC_039367.1:2980921-2996879 GCF_003573695.1 Papaver somniferum
CCCCCCCCCCCCCCCCACTGTTGATCCAATGACGGTGAAGAGGACTCGCAAAGAAGGTGAAGGTACAAGTCAAATGGTTGAACAACAAAGCAGTGGAGAGGATACTCGTAGTGACGAGGGGATTGCTAACACAAGAAGGGAAAAGTTTCTCGTAGTGGTCGTGGTAAATGAGTTGAAGACTATTTTATTTGGGATTTCGTAGTTTGTTTCTTATGTTGGGATGACTTATGTTTAAACAATTAGTTAGTTATCAACTTATTATGGTGAAAAATACTTATGTTGACTTTTTAATGGCGGATTTAGTTGCCTTATGTTCTTATGTTTGGAAGACTTATGTTATGGTTCTCTTATGTTGTTGTTATAGTCATGGTTACATTAAAATTTTTGCAATATTTAGTTTTCTTGGATTCCTGACCAGTAGTTCGGTTTGATAGCAAACCGAACTATGTGTTAGGTTACACTTCAAATGTCCATTATAACCGAACTGGAGTGTTGAACAAAAATGAAAACATGCTAAAACATCCAGGAGAAGGTTCGGTTAGATGTCAAAAATGGCAGATAACCGAACTTCTATGTTCAGTTATCTGCTTAAAAATGTCTTATAACCGAACTCTAGTGTTCCAAAAAACATGACAGTGTTCGGTTACCTGCAGAAATTTACCAGTAATCGAACTCAAGCCTTGAACTTCTGATTTTGTAAAGGTTCAGTTCGGTTCTTTCTAAGTTCAAGTTTGAGAAACAACCGAACTTACTAATCTGAGTTCGGTTGGATCGCAGACGCATGCAGTTTGCGATCCAACCGAACCTTGTACACTTATATCAAATTATTTTGTACGTAAAGTTCGGTAACCTGCGTGTTTGGATCAAGTAACCGAACCACAACTTCAAACTAGTTCGGTTACTTGTTTATCTCAAGAGGAAACCGTACAGCACCTTCAGATGAGTTCGGTTACTTGTTCATCCTCACAAGGAAACCGAACTAAACCTTCAGATGAGTTCGGTCTTGATCTTCATATAAACTAACCGAACAGTTCAAAATCCAGAAATAAGCCAAGAGAACTAAACTTTCTCTTGAGTTTCATCTTGAGTTTCTTCTTGAATAATACAATCACCAACTAAGAAATAAGCCAAATCTGGATCATTTTGAAGATTAACAAATATACTATGAGAGGATGGAGATGAAGAATCAGATTCATCACTTGAATACTCAAATGGGGTGAAATGGAAAAAAAATTATTTTCCATGTTTTTCTCCTTCATCTTCTCTAACTCTAATCTCACAAAAAATCTACTCATAATAATTTACTAAACTAATAATAAACCCATCTTTTAGTTTAATATCACTAATTGTTTTTAACTAAATTTTTTTTACCAATCATAATCTAAATTAATTAGGAGGGTAAATTAGGTATTAAATAAATATCTAGATATGGGGTGACCTAGAATTACTTCCAATGTCTTTACCCAAAATAAAACCATGGTCCCCCAAAAAAACCATAGTCCCCAAAAAATAGTTATTTTTAATTAGTTATGGACCAAATGGAAAACTGATTTCTAAAAGACCAAACTGTTATGGTCCCGAACACAAAAGTACCAAACGATGTTTTTCCCAATTTTTTCCATCTCCAAAGTCCAAGTGGGGGTTCTTACATTACGTGAAGAAAAGGTAAAAAAGGTAAAATTTGGATATTTCCTTTTTTTATCGAGTCCTAGTTATATTAGGATCCTGCCGTTTCTAGACCTACCGAGCCTATATAAACCTGGCGTTTTTAGGGGCCACCCCAAATGATTTAGGGGCCATCAATTTATACCCATCCAAAGACTCTAGTTAAGGGGTACCCTATATGATATTGAAGTTACATAAATGCCCTTCTGGTAAAACTGTATAAAAACAAAATCAAAAACAATTCTACCCGTTTCAATTCTTCTTCTTCCAGTTTCATATTATCTTCCGATTGTGGAAGAAAAAAAAAAATTCCTCGTTCAACCGAAACATCGCCGCGAATCGTAAAATCAAAACATCGTCGATTCGTTTATAAAACAATGGATAAGAGAAATGAAACCCACAGACCTAGAACCAAAAATGTTGCTCGGGGTATCGATCCAAACATTGGAATTTTAGCAAGAAATAAAGAAATTGTTGCTGCAAATGAAGAAGAATGCGAAGAACGCAAAGAAGAAGTACCCGGCAATGTAGTCGGTGGTGGAGATTCCGATAGTCAAACACTTCGTCAACTTCAAATGACCCCAATTAGGTAAGAATCTATCATTTTTGGGGTTTATTTCGCTTTAATTCGTCGAATCGAGAAAAAAATTTTCTAGGGTTTTCGGTTATTTATCCAGATTCGGACGATATTCATGCTCATTTACTTCCGAATGTAGTCGTGTTCTTCATTTCTCAAGAACATCGACAGTATTCGGGAGAAAGATTTGATGATTATCTGCCGAATATTGGTGGCCATATCTTCCTGGATACAAACTGCTAATAATCGTTAGTTTAATGAATTTTTTGGCTACCGAATATATTTAAGTAGACACACAGTATTCGGAAGAACACTCACTACCGAATGTATATATTGAAAAAAATCTCAAAATTTCTGATATAAGAAAAATCCCATTTTGGGGCCAGTATTTATTCGGAAGACAATATAATGTTTTATACCTCCGATTGTGTAGGATAAAACTTTAGAGTTTCTGATCTCCAGTTGAAGAATATTCGGTTGTAAACATGTTTAGTTATATTCCGATTGTTTTTTATTCGGAAACATTTGTGTCTTCTTACTTCCGAATTTGTACATTCGGGTTATAGTTGTGCACTTTGTCTTCTGATTGTGTAGGATGAAAAATTTACAGCTTCTGAACTCCAATTGATGTATATTCGGTTGCAAATATGTTTAGTTAGCTTCCGATTGTTTTGTATTCGGGAACAATATGTGTCTTTTTACGTCCGAATGTGTTTATTCGGGTTATATTTCCATACGTTGTCTTCCGATTGTATAGTTTGTAAATATTGTTCCTTTCTTTGTTGTTTAGACAAAGTCGAGAAGGGAGGAAGAAAATGACAGCTAGTGCTAGGAGGGAAAGGAGTGCCAAAGATAATTCAAGTGCTCAACAAAGCGAACAAGAACAAAGCAGTCAACAAGGAGTGCAACCAAGTGTTGAACAACAAGGCAGTGAACAAGGGGTGCGACCAAGTGTTGAACAAGCCGCTCAACAAAGTGCAGGACCAAGTGTTGAACCAGTTGATCCAGTGCCAAGAGTAGAAGAAGGACAACCAAGTGGTACCCAAAAAGCCAAAAAAGGAAAAGATGTTGTAAGGAAGGATATTGCTAAGAAAGCATCACATCTTGTCCCTCAGCACTTGAAGAAGAAGGGTATTCCAGCAGGCACAATCCTTGGACTACCAGCGGATGGAGAAAAATTTCTATTTGGATACAAAGACTCATGGGCCATAGAAATATACGAAACCGAGGTAATAAAATTACTATTTTTTATTAATGTATTGTCTATGTGTTATATCGTAATATTTGTATTAAGGATTTTTTATGTACTTTAATAGGATCATCAAGATGCGGTCCGTCTACTCAAACCTACCACCGCACCAACAAAAAATGCTTGCGTGACCTTTATCCGGTGAATGTGAAAGGTTCAAGACAATTGTTGCCAACTCGGGGTTAGCTAATGCCGCCGAGAATTCATTGTTGGAACATGATCGTGTGGCCATATCGGCGTTCGTGGAGAGAATGTATCCTGAGACCGATACTTTCCATATGCCGTTTGGGGAGATGACGATTACCCCGGATGATGTTGTGCAGATTCTTAACCTTCCCGACCAAGGCACAGCTGTGAAGTTTAACTACACAAAGCAGTTAAGTTGGGCACAACTTTATTCTCTAACTAACAAGTGCTTAGGTTGGGATGAAGAGACAACAACAACAGAGTTTAGGAGGCATGCCAGTTATAGAACAAGACAGATCAACATTACAGCTTTGATGAATATGTTCCGAGGCACCTTGGATAAGGAAAAGAATGGAACGTTAACTGATGAGCAAGTGAACCACGCTGCCACTGCATATCTCCTCTGTGTATTGGTAACTGGGATAAGAGGAATGACTTCATTATCGACACTGGTAGACGAACCACCCGAGGTGATGAAAATTCTCCAGACTATATGAGTTGGTATAACAAGGTATCACATCCTTTGGTTATCCGTGAAATCAAATCCAACACTATTGCGGCGGGTTCAAGTTATAATTGTATCATCAAAGACAAACCAGCTGGTTATGATAGACTGGTGCGTGTTCTTATATTTTTGTTCATTTTATATTATTCCTATAAATCTTAGGTAATTACCGTTTGATGTTATGTCATTACGTATAAAAAACAGGTGAATAGGTTCAAGCGTGTTTCCAAAATGTTAACTGCATGCCTGAAGAGCGGAGATCCCATGCCAGCTGAGAAGATCAAAGAGGCTAGAGATCTAGTTGATAATATGGATAACGAAGATTATGCTGTCCAGTTTGGGAAGAAAGTAACGAAGAGGCATCCGCCCAAGGTGGCAGTATCAAAGACGGGTAAAAGAACTCGAGCTTCATCGAGCGCTGAAGCTGCTCCAACTGAAGCCGCTCCAACTGAAGGTGCTCAAACCCGTGGTCGTGCAGGACTGGGAGGTAGTCACGGTCATAAAGTAAAGAAGAGCAGGTAAATGACAATGATTTTTGTTGTACATTCGGAAATTTGTTTGGGTAACTAAGTTAGACAAGTTCAAATGACAATGATTTGTGTGGTATATTCGGAAGTTTTGGTAACTAATTTAACTTCCGATTATTTCAAAGACAAAATTTGAAAAGTATAAGTTTTTCCAAATTCTGATTTTTGGGCCATCGTACATTCGGAACTTTACAAGAAAATTATCCTCCGAATATTACAAGATCAAAACAAACCACGCCATGGCTCCAGGTGGTTCCAAGGGCCAATATTGAAGGTTAGACAGCCCATAATCGGAAGTTTTGGTAACTAATTTAACTTCCGATTATTTCAAAGACAAAATTTGAAAAGTATAAGTTTTTCCAAATTCTGATATTTGGGCCATCGTACATTCGGAACTTTACAAAAAAATTATCCTCCGAATATTACAAGTTCAAAACAAACCACGCCATGGCTCCAGGTGGTTCCAAGGGCCAATATTGAAGGTTAGACAGCCCATATTCGGAAGTTTTGGTAACTAATTTAACATCCGATTATTTCAAAGACAAAATTTGAAAAGTATAAGTTTTTCCAAATTCAGATTTTTGGGCCATCGTACATTCAGAACTTTACAAAAAAATTATCCTCCGAATATTACAAGTTCAAAACAAACCACGCCATGGCTCCAGGTGGTTCCAAGGGCCAATATTGAAGGTTAGACAGCCCATATTCGGAAGTTTTGGTAACTAATTTAACTTCCGATTATTTCAAAGACAAAATTTGAAAAGTATAAGTTTTTCCAAATTATGATTTTTGGGCCATCGTACATTCGGAACTTTACAAAAAAATTATCCTTCGAATATTACAAGTTCAAAACAAACTATAATCGGAAGGTTTAGTTTTTATTACCCTTTCGATTATTCTATGTAAAAAAACTGTTTCCTGGAACCAAACAACACCATAATCGGAAAGAAAGTTGACTCATAACATAACCGAATATTACAAGGTAGGTTGTTTAACAAAATAATCTACC
The DNA here is from genome assembly GCF_003573695.1 of Papaver somniferum. Lineage (NCBI taxonomy): Eukaryota > Viridiplantae > Streptophyta > Magnoliopsida > Ranunculales > Papaveraceae > Papaver > Papaver somniferum. Next base: position 2,986,640 of record NC_039367.1, read on the forward strand.
GATTTCGTATAATCGGCTAGTTTTTATATTAATAATACTCCGATTACATCCATTACATAAAATTCAAACGGCCTTAACCTTACAATTTCGTCAAAAGCACCTAAATCCATGCTCCTAATTGACCATAAAAGTATTAAAACAGATCATAACTTCCAGTGACCATAGAAATTGTCCCTCTTGATTTTGTAGCATCCTTCATGTTCAAATCGTTTCCCGTAGAGGTCCACATACCGGAGATCCGCAAGATTTCTCTGAAATTACGAATGAGTAACAAGTTAGTACTAACTTTTGTTAATGTGAGTTGGAGTTACAGAGATACTTACTCGTTTTTCATACGTCCACCAAGGAAAAGCGTTCCTAACAAACCGTTCCTCATCTTCAAGTTTGTCAATCTCCTTATCGAGCGCATTCTTTCTCATCTTAATGTCATTGGATGATCTTCGAATTCGATTACCATCTAAGGCCTCAAATACCATTAAGATACGGTTCCATATCTGCTCTTCGGATTCCGATTTGTGGAGCTTGTGAACACGATCATGAGCAGTTACCACAACCCACGCTCTATAAATAGCACAATCTTCTTCTTCGGCAAAAGCAATATCCATGTTTTTTGTTATGAAAATTAAAACTGAAGAGAGGAAAGAGTTTGGTGCAATTGGGGTGATAGATATGAGTTTCTTCATATAGGTTTAGGGTCCAACGGCTCTTTTTGTTTTTCCCAAAAACTCCAACGGCTAATTTGACGAAAGTTGAATGTGGAGAAACCAATAATCGATAGGTATTGTATTTAGCATATCTACCGATTATGGTAGCTTTCAAAATAATTTGGGGCAACTTATAATCGGTAGGTTTTGTAATATATTTAACTCCCGATTAACGCTGCATCCAAAACACGAACCAAGTGGTTATGACTGGCTGTGTACACTCAAAATATATGGAATATGGTAAGGGTTCGATATGTGGCTCCTTATAATCGGTAGGTTGTTAAGTTGTATTCCCTTCCGATTATAGTAGCCTTCACCTTCTTCTCTATAACACTAACAACTCACAAATGAAAAAGAAATGCAAAAAATGAAACAGAAATCATTCTAATACTGCACCGACTACAATCGGAAGTCTGGGAAATATTTTGGCTTCCGATTGCAATCGGAGGATAACAATGTTATCATATCCTCCGAATATATAAGGGTAATTTCGCCATTACGAATTACGTGAGATAAGGGCTGGCTACATTTTCCCTTTGGGTGACCTTTTTTGTTTTATTGTTGGCCCCTAAATCCTTTCGAGTGGCCCCTAAAAACCCCAGGTATATAAAGATGTGTGCTATCGATCAAAGAAAAAAAAAACAGATGTGCGTTTGAATTGCATACCCAACCTTGATTCATGAATCCTGATTCCTGATAAAGGAAAAAAAAAAAAGCAGACAACCTTTCAAAAGAGAAAAAGAGAGAGAGACATGAAAGAAAAAACCCTCGCACGTGTGTAAAAAGGAGCTGCTCCTGCGTGGCAAATTAGGGATTTTGGATAAACAAAATCAATTTTCTTGATTGATTTTGGTTTCATTTTCAATTTATTGGTAGCTTAGCGATGCCGAGAAAGAGGAAATCTTCAAGAGTCGTCGATGAAGAGCAGAGGAAAAAAAAAGAAGCTTTCATCTCCAAATCTTCCCGAGGAACTGATACTGGAAAACATTCTGACCAGATTACCAGCTCGGAGTCTAGGTCGATTCACTACCGTCAGTAAGTTATGGTATGATTCAATACATGATACACGATTTACTGCCTCTCACTTTGCTCAGCAAAATAGTAGAAATGATTTAAATTTAGTATTTAGTCTCTTAAATGTCCCCACAAACACTATGCAAAAAAATTGCTTCTTCAGTTTACAGAAGGATAGACATTATAGACATGATGAATTTCTGAATTATAAGTTAATTTGTCCAATAGCTTACAAAATACCATGTGAACCAATCGGTTACTGTAATGGTTTAGCTTGTTTTAATCTAGTGAGGAAGCCTGAGCCTGGTGACGATGAAGGTGGAGTAGCTGTCATTAACCCGTCTAGGGGTGATACACTAACCTACCCGTACGTTATTCCAACAAGTGCCAAATATTTGTGTCATGGTTTTGCTTTTGATCCGTTATCGAATGAATATAAGGTTGTTCTTATCTATACTACCACTTCAACAACTGTCGTCAGCGGTGGTGGTCAGGGGTTTATATGCATGGTTTTTACATTGGGAACTAAATCATGGAGAACCAGTGTTACTAGTACTTCTGAAATGTCACCACCACCAGGTTCTTCTCCTTTTCCAGATCAGATGGTCACCAGAACTTGGAAAAATGTCTGTAGATCAGCCTCCCTTTGCGGCGGGGATCTTGTATGGACAATAACTAATTCTAGTATGAGTGGTTATAAGGTTGAAATGTTGCTCTAGTTCGACATTCATAACGAGAAGATTCACTTCGTCCGACTCCCAACTGAATGTACACCTCTTACCCCGACAATAAATGACCATCATTATATAGAAATTGATCATCATCTTCTGGAGTTTAAAGGATGTCCCTGTGTTGCACGTGTTGAAAAGATATTCATAAGCGACACAGATCATCAACACCATCGCGGTCGTCGTTGTAAACATCACAGCGGTTTTTGTTGTTACCGTTTCAAGGTTCATCTGTACATATTGAAGGACAAGCTCAAGCAAATATGGCTGAAGGAGGAGACTTTTGATGTTCGAATAAAGGCGGAAGGTTTTATCAATCATCCATTCTGTTGTTACTTTGACACTACTGCTACCCCTCCTACACGCATATTGAGCGTCTCTAACCAGGTGCTGTTGTATTGGTTTGATGGGGAATGTCTTGTATTCTACAATTTGCAAAGGGAACATCTCAAGGTGGTAGACTTCTCCCGCTTCGGTAGTAAGCGAGATCATGACATTTTTAAGTCTAAGATGAAAGAGATTTCTACAGAACGTAGTACCGGTGAGGATGATAGTAATTATTTCCCGTATATTGATTATCAGCTGAGTGCTCATGTGGAGAACATCCTTCCACTGAAAACCTTCATTCCTGAAGGACAAGTTGCTGAATTTGATCGTCACGAGGATTTTGTGCAGTCTACAGTGTATAATATTCCCGTAGGATGGGTGACCACAGGAATTAAACCACCCAAATTTTATTCTTTTTTTTAGTAAGTTGTCTACTATTACTTGAGTCCATTAGTGCTCTGTTTACCTGCAAGTTATTTGAGTTTTATGGAAGAGATATTTCTTAATTTATTTCCTTACAAGTTTTGCATACAATGGAAGTTACTAGGATATGCATGTATATATGTTCCATTTGGGTTTGAGTCTATTCGAGTTGATTAGCTATTAGGATGTAAACCATTTAGGTGCAATGACAAACATGTGTAGTACAGTTATTTGATTAATTTTTAATTCATTGGTACGAGTGCCTAGTTTCCTCCCATCTCTTCATCTTCATCCTACACTCAAACTGATTGTTCAGTTTCAGATCATCATGACTTTGTTCCAGTGATATACATATGCTTCTTGTAGTAGTATATGTTCATGGGTTCTTCTTGTTTATTTGTTTGCCTTCTTGGATTTACTTTATGCTAAAGCAGGAACAGTAAGGTACAAGTATTAGGAATAGTTAACTCTGTGGTTCTGATTTCTTACACCCATTTTGCTTGCGGAAGCATGCAGTGGCTGGCTCCACTACCTGTATCGTCCTCTGCAGTTTCCTGTATCTATAAGAGAATAGCTGGAACAGATACGCAGCTGCTAGTTTTACATTTGTTTGGGTCATCAATTGCTGTGTGTCACAACTCATTTCCGATTGCAGAACAAACTGATTGAAAAGAGTGAAAAATGGGAAGAGTTTCTGTGGAACACCATATTTTCGCGTGTTGATTATTGACCTGAATGCACTCATAAGAATTTTAACTGAATTTGGTGTTCTTACATTTTCAGGGGATACCATTCTATATAAGACAAATATAAAAACCTATCCTGACCATTGGATCACTCAAATGGTATCCCCCTTCAGCAAAGCAATCATGTAGCCCTAACTCTCATTTTTCATTATTTTATTTGTATATTTTTTGAAATTAGCTTACTGTATTAAAGAAGAAAAACGAGTTGGCAGGGGTACTGCCTGGAGTAGTGGAGGAGCCTGTAAATGCCTACTTCAGTAAGTATTCCTTGAGATCATCACGACTTCGTTTCAGTGATATATGTATGCCTCTGGTAATAGTCCATGGTCATGGGTTCTTCTTGTTTATGGCATTCCTTGTAGTTAAAAATATTTGGGTGCCATCTCCCAGTCTTCTTTTTATTGACGAAACTGGGAAAGAGCTTAGGTGCACTTACTTTGAAACCATGGATTCTGCTTCTTTAGTGAATTTCTGACTGCACTCGTAAGAGCATTAACTTGAATCTATACTTAGCTGCTGTTTTTGCGTTTGTAGGGGATCAATTGCCGTGCATCACAACTCATTTCTGATAGCAGAATAAGCAGCATCTGAACTGATTGGAAAGAGTGAAAAATGGAACGAGTTTCTGTTGAACACCATGTTTCTCAACAAATCTGCAGGTGAGCATAAATCCCGTTACTCTTCCAAGCTACAATACACCCAAATATCAATCTTTATTCACTATTCAAGATATAATGAACATAATTTTATTATGAAGATGATGTTATTATTGAATACAAACCCTAACTTAGAACTCACACAACTTTCTCTCGAGGATAACACTTAGACTAGAAAATAACTCCACCCCTTTTACGTTCCTCCCTTGCCCACTTATGTCGGCATTACATAATGGATGACAACTAATTTACATATTGGTTTACCGCTGATAAAGCCTCCTTTCTCGGTCGGCAAACCTTAGGCGATGTTGTCTCCCACCACCACACTGATACTAACAAGTCAGATTTCTTCTGACGGGCAGTGTCACGCTTTCCATGTGAACCTTATCCCCTTCTTTGCACGATATATGTACTTAGTTAACATTATCTTCGCCTAGCAATGCTTCTTCGTGATTCAACTTGCTTTCGCGGTTTACTTCCATCGCAAGGGTATCTGTCGCTTTCATCATCTTTTTGATGTCATCGCTTACCTCAATGGCGACCAGTTAGGATTATGTTCTCATGCTTGCTGGGAATTCCTCTCAGGGTTATTTGGTGCTCTTAGGTTAGTCCACGTAGTGAAGCCATATTTTGTATCCACACCAAAAATGCATTAATAAGAGATCCATTTAATACGATTGATTTTATTTATATCAGCCCATCATCGACCTTGTTGATTTTCTTTTGTTATTTCCTAACAAAGAGGCGACAATTAATCTCTTGTGATCTTCACATAATTCTCTGGAATGTGTGGATTTTCTAATCCACTGGTACCAAACTACCAATTTCTTTGTGTAGATATCCTCTTTACAAATAGTATATCGGTATAAAACCAGTTATTTTCGGTTTTTGTTGTCAAGTCTTCCTATAAAAGATAATCTCTTACTATGTATTCGAATACATTGGGGAAGATTGCTCAAAACCGTAACTAGGGATTTTCATATTTTCACAAGTATGAGAAGAAGGAAATCAAGAACTAATTCCGGTAATAAACGGATCAGAATTGAAGATATGGATGAAATCAAATTTCCTAACTGTATTGATAACAAGCATGAACTTACAAGGTTCGTTGACAACTCTTGTTTTAGGAAGTATGAAACACTGAAGGGAATGGATTTCACAACTGAAAAGAAATTTAATCATGATGTCCGAAATAAGGACTATGTAAAGTTTGTTCAAGAGCGGAACTGGGAAATCTTTTCGATCTTGAAGAATATTCACCTGATATGGTAAGAGTTTTCTATGCCAATATTCACAATATTGATCACAAAAAACTTAGCTTTGTGACCCTTGTTGGTAGAGAAATTTGTTGTGTTGATCGAAAGACTATTTCTAATGCTATTAAGTACAACAAGGAAAGTAATCACATGATTACCAGAGTTGAAGTTGATCACGATACCATTTCAACATATCTTATTGGAAAGAAGGCTGCATGGAAAAATGACAAACTACCAACAAAAAACATTCCCCTTCATCTTAGGGTTTTCGGCAAACTTGCTTTAGCAACCATTTTTGCAAGTACAAGAGATAAATCAGTCTGGGATAAGACGTTTGCAGAATTTATCTACTTTCTGCTAAAAGAGGATACTCAAATAGATCTTTGCGGCATCATTTTCAGTCAAATGATGAAGATATCAGATTCTATCTCATCATCTGGTATCAAGAGGAATCTAGGTTTTCCATGCATCATTACCAAAATCTGCGAATCAGTCGGAGGAGAAGATTTTGAAGATAGATTGAGCATTAATGCTGTGAATAATAAGATTATAAGTAAATTAACTGGGATACAAACCCACTATGATGTTGTTGGAAGAATTTCACCAAATTCTTACAAGAAGATGCTTCTTACTCACCTTGAAAGTATAGGTAAACAACTTGACTGTTTTCAGAAACAGGTGGACTTTACTGCTCGAAAAGACATAGTGCGAAACCTTCCTCTTATGTGATTCTTTACTCTCGACACCAGAAGAAGATTTAGAGGTTATTCTAAGAGCACTTAGAGAAGAACTTTTCCTGCAACAGTATGGGAATTGGGTTAGCCAAAAGTAACAGTTGTAATCAATAAATCATGATAGAAGAAAACAAACTTTGATTCGGGATTCATGATGATAAAATAGTAGCAGGTAGCAGAAGTAAAACAGCAGCAACAGCAGCAAAAAGGAACAACAGCGGCAAGAGAGAATAGAAGAAAAGTGTAGACGATGAAAAAAAGAGGAAAGGATTATTTTCCACGAAGAATCAATAAATAGGTAAAAGAATGTGACCGGTTGCAAACGGTTGAACCAGTAAAAAGGAAAAAAATCGATACGTGTAAATAGATAAACTTGGATTTCGGAAAATTGTCGGAAAAGTAAAATGTGAAAAGACAAGCATATGCGATAATATAGGGTGGAAGTTTCTCATATCGCTCACTCTGTAAATAAGCAAAATGAGAAAGAGGCAAAATGTAGGAGTGAAATATCGCACATGTTAGTAAGCATGCGAAGTAAAGACTATATAACTTAAACGAGGGAGATCGCACACAACAAGGTTGAGATGACGCACCGGATGATGTCAGCAAAGTCACGAGTAAAGTGTGGAGATCTGTGCGAAGTATAGTCTGTGTGAGAACGAGTGATTATATATGAGCGAATGTATCGCATAGAGATTCCGAAAATAAAGGATCTCTTAGCTGTCATCCACAATGTAAGATCTTATATAAAGAGGAGATATTATCACTTGGAGGGAGTTCTTTTGGTGAGTGTTAGATAAGAAATCAGAAGAGAGAAAGTAAATCTAGGAGCAAGTAAGATTGTTATAATACTTGTATCCAACTTGTAAACCGACTTAAGTCTTGATAATCAATGAAGAGCTTAATAATGATTACCTAATATTGATTATAGTTATAGGATGTGGTTGTGAGGAAACTTGCAACTACAGTAATTTCCAACACCTTAAACCTTAATTTGATGTGAAAATTTAGATGAGATTTTTCGTCCAAGATTTTCAACAATTGGACATGGATCTCTTTTCTTAAATGTGCAACTGGCACAGATGGAAACTTGCTATAAATAGAAACTGGAAATAAAGCAAGTGCAACTCAAGGCTGCAGGCTCTGTGTTGTTGTGAAACTACAATCTGGTGCGTTCTACAATTACTCCTATCATCAAAGTCATATTGTTCTTCCCTAGTATGGAGAGATTTTGCATCTCCCACCATCAAGAACTAAGACAACATTTGTCACAATATGTATTGTTGAACTGGATGAATAATCCCATAGCTGCATGACACATATGTCCATACTGGACAGCCACAATTCAACACGGATGACTAAAGCCAACATTCATGTCATGCACTTTATGTAACAAACACGGATGTCTAATTAGCAATTAACGTATTGACAACACTAAGAACAGACACCTCAGTGATAAGTCGATGGACAGTCATGTGGAACGGTCTCAAAAACAATATATAGTTATCAGTAAGGGTGGGGGGTAATATATGGAACAGTGGGGTTTTTCTTTGTACTCAAACTTTTTCACAACTTAGCATCTAAGTTCTTTTCACAAGTCCAACAGTAAATGGACACTTCTGCTTCTCTGACTTCGCAATACTGGCTACTCCCTCCATCAAGCATAAGTGTATGACCTTTCGCACCTTAAGAAGACAAACGACAATGTAATTAGAAAGACTAAACTATTATATTACTAAAACACAATGGTCAATGTCTCACAGTGCCAACAAACAAACAGCGGAAACATCCAGCACATGTTATCCTTGCATTTCAAAAAACAAGCAAAGACATCCATTGAGCATTGTCAAGATTTCACTAAGGAAAAGGCTCCAAACTGCAAAATTACATATAAACAGTTCGTCCCAAGTATAGTGATACTTTCACATCTTCACTTTAAAAGAATTCAAACTGAATCAGGTTTAAAGACCTTGCAAGAGCTCCACATAAATGGCATGACAGTTCACTATATCACAAATTTTGCAACGAGGCAGATCCCAAACTAGAAACACATTTCAACTTAGCAAACAAACAAGGATAATCAAGTTCACTAATTGTGATATTTGGGTATGCACCAAACATTCATCATCAAAATTATAATCTTCTAAAATCAGCTGCCTCAGATTCTTCCAGTAATCTTGGTTCACTATTCTGAAGAGCGTTGATGATGATCCCAGTTCATAGTAATCCAATATCTTAAAATTCAGAAAGTCGTATATAATTTCACTGTCTAGTGGTGCCACTGAACGGATCCAATATCTAAAAATTAAAGAAAGAACTACCTAAATGTACATGACACTATAAGCTTAAAGGGCTGCTGGTTATGTTCTAAGATAAGCAATGAAAGCCGGTTGGTCACACAAACACAGAACAACAGAAAAAAGAATTCACAGAACTCGCACAGTGAAATGGGAAAATTCTTACCTCACAACAGCTCCTTGACTCCAGTCCGTATCTCCATCAACAACTTCTTTGTTGAGTTGCGATTAGTCTTGATCTGACGCTTCATGATCTCGTAGTTCTGGTCGCACTTATTTTCAGCTTCAGTCACTCTTAACAACAATGATCTGATGCTTGCCGCTCTAGTGACTGCAGTTTGTTGTTGCTCTGACTGAGTCTGGGTTTGTGGATCCACACCAGTTTTCCTCGAGTTTTGCACAATAGTAGGCTCAGAGGTGTTGGCTAGCAAATTTGCTGTAATCTCACCAGTCTTTGGAAGTTCGAGAGGTACCCGACCAGTTGAAGAAATTGGGGTAGTATCAGAAGCCTTTGAATGAGACCGAAGTACCCGTTCAGTAGAAATTGTTGCTTTAGAAGGAAATGTTGGTGTCCTACCAGTTGCCTTGGAGTCGTTGCGGCGTACCGGAGCAGGAGGATTAGAAGAAGTAGAACCAGCATTGCTGGCTAGCAAATTTGCTGTAGTCTCAGCAATCTTTGGAAGATCGAGAGGTTCCCGGCCAGTAGAAGAAATTGTGGTAGTATCAGAAGTCTTTGAATGCGATCGAAGTACCCCTTCAGTAGAAATTGTTGCTTTAGAATGAAACGTTGGTGTACTACCAGCTGCCTTGTAGTCGTTGCGGCGTACCGGAGCAGGAGGAGGATTAGAAGAAGTAGAACCAACATCCTTGTCAGGGATGAAGACCAAACCAAATTTTGCAGGTTTGTAATCATCGGGATAATCGCATTCTCCAAAGAAGGGTTTCGAGTCGCAAAACCACTCAATATCAGCAAATTCTTCAGGTTCCTACAACAAATAAAGGACAATGAAACTAAAAAACCAATCTTCAAACATGAAAAAAGATGTCTTTTTTACTTCAAAAACTTGAGGTTGGGACTGATTGTTTTTCATTCTGATTTGATGAAAGAAACTGACATCTCTATATAGATCGTGAGACAAACAACGCCAATATGAGAAGGGTATCAATGCTTGTTGCAGATCTATGAGGAGATTTTCAGTTTGAATAACCAAACCAGAGAAGAGAAAAAAAAAACTGAAAAAGATGAAGACTTTAGGGTTTGTTTCTTCCTCTCTCCAGACACTTCTTATATCGGATAGGATGTCTCGCCCCACGTGGTGGCTAACCAATCAGTGACGTACACGTTTACTTTTTTT